>NW_010338048.1:0-3758 GCF_000700745.2 Antrostomus carolinensis
AAAAGCCATTGGTAAAAGTAACTGAATTTTTTAAATATGGAGTCAGTAGAAAAAATGTAATTGGGGAGGAAAACAAAAAGGAAGAAAAAAAGATAAGAAATTAAAGATGGCCTGAGCTACTGTAGTAGAAATATGGAGTCAATAGAAAAAATGTAATTGGGGAGGACAAAAAGATGAGAAATTAAAGATGGCCTGAGCTACTGTAGTAATTATGTAGTAATTAGTATGATGCTCTGCTCTTTTTGTTGGTAGAAAAGTCTTGTCCTGTGCTGTTTCAGGCAGAATACGGGGATCAGTTGAAGTTCAGTAGGACAGAAGATCATGTGCTGATCAGTTTTAATCCCCACCATAACTCAACAAAACACTCATTTGAAACACTTCCCATAATGTTATAACCTAGATTATACTCATAGATTTAAAGATCATATTTGACTGTATCCATCAGGATTGAGTCTGTAACATCTTGAAATTACAGGATATGTCAAGAGAAGTAATGGCTTCATCAAGGCTTTAGATCAGGGTGCAGCTTACTTGGTTGAAGTACACATTGACGGGATGAATACTCCTCTATGCAGACAAAGGTATCAAGCAGAGGTGCAATCTTTCACCTCTGCTATTTGGAGCCACTGTTTGTTTAAGTGGGAAAGAAGTGGGAGAGAAGTAGTTGACTTAGGTAGAACATGCATTATGTTACTTAGCAGAATCCACAGCTAGGTTGTTTTCCAGGTAACCTAGATCCAACACACTAACAGACACTCATGCACAAAAGAAAGGAAAAAAGAAAAAAAATTTGAAAAGTGAAAAAACAAATATCCATAATGAGAACCACAGTAATTTTCTACTCCAATAACATGATACAAAACCAAGGTGTGCGCAAAACGGACGTCTTCACATTGCGTGACAGTGAGATGTGAGTGAACAGGATGTCCAGAAAGGAGTGTAATACATCAGTGAAACAGCATCTGCATTTACCAGCATAAAGAAGATTTAGGTGTTGATAATCCACAATTCAAAACCAGCCTATGAGTCTCCCACTGAAATTTTGTTTCCACCTTAACAGTTGGATGTGAAAGCTGGAAATCCAACAAAGGTACAGACAGACGTCTAAAAGCTTTTGAAAGTAAATGCCTCAGGGAAATAGTAGGTATTAAATGGAATGAATTTATAACAAATACTGAGATTCGTCAAGGAGTTGAACAAGACTTAATCTCCTAAATTATCCAGAAATTAAGATGGAAATATCTAGGATATGTGGTAAGAATGAAGCCAGATCTGATGCCAGACTGTCTGCCATGGCAGGGATGCCTTCAGGCAGACTGTAGAACATGTCAAAGGGGCTGACCAAAATAATTCCTCCATTGAAAAGCGCTTAGAGATGGAAACATTACGGGACAGTCAAGGAGAAAGCCAGATGGACAACAATCAGTAGAGTCTCGCATATGTTTGAAGGAACTCTTTGGCAGTGGAGGGAAGAAATGTGAGTTGGGGGGGACCAAAGGTTTTAATCTAATATTTCATGTCTATTAGGGGCTATAAACACTTGGCAGACCTGTAGAATTATTTCAGGACTTTTATCAGCACCGCTCCAGGCCTAATGACTGGAAAGTACATATTTTTTAATCCCAGAGTCCAGGCTCTATCTGCCACTTGCAACTGGCAGCTGCAGTAAGCAATGTAATTTATGTAAACTCAGCGCCACCCACAAATTTCTAAGATCAACACACAAAGTGGTTTCTGCTGGTATGAGGGAGAAAACCACCAGGTTATCTTCCTGCATCCAGGTGGAGGAAGTCAATGATTGTCTGCTGCAATAATAAGAGGAGGTATATAATAAGAGGGACCTTTTCTTCAAGCACAGTATCTTGGCTTCTGACTCAGCCAGTGCACCACTGTTCTTAATTAGCCCGTGTCTTGACTATATTAATATCCTGGCACGTAGCTAGCTGGGATTTTATAGTCAAGCATGCAGTTCTTTGGTATTAACCTACACCTCAATCTGTGGAACTGTGTCACCTGCGCTGTTACTCTGGTGGCATCCTTGGTGACAGCATCTGGCTGTTCCCAAAAAGTCCTCCCACCCGATATGCTCATCTGACCCTGGAAAGGCTCCTTAGCTGTGTGGCCATGTTGAAAGACTCGTGTGTCTGCTGCCAGATTTCCTACAGCAAACAGCGCTGCGCTGTGTGCACAGCGCTTTGCAGATGCTGGTTAGAAGCTTCTTTCCTAGTGTATATACTTATCTGTTTCTTTTTTTCCTTCTCAATTTATAACTAAAAATTGATTAAGAGTGCATTTTTTAAAGGGGGAGACAACTTCATAGAATCATTGAATGTTGTGAGTTGGAATGGACCCACAAGGACCATCGAGTCCAGCTCCTGTCCCTGCACAGGACAATCCCAAGGTTCAGACCATGTGTCTGAGGGCCTTGGCCAAATGCTACTTGAATATTGTCAGGCTTGATGCCATGACCACCTCCCTGGGAAGCCTGTCCCAGTGCTCCACCACCCTCTGGGTGAAGAACCTTTTCCTCATGTCCAACCTCCATCTCCCCTGGCACATCTTCCTGCCATTTCTAGACTGCCAAGTAGTGAGTTAAAAACCTGTAGTGTGTTTTCTGGTTGTTACTGTTCTGAAAGCATGGTTGGGATTCAGAGGCCTGAACAGAGGCATCCTGTGCTATTTGTTCTGCTCAGCAGCCTCCTGCCTGGCCACCAGCTATCCCCTTGGTAGGGAGAAAGTCTCCTTGGTAATACCTGCCAGCCTCAGGGAGATATCTAAGATACCTTAGCCAGTCTCAAATGGTATTGCCAACTGGATTATACCCAGTATGTGTTAGTTACAGAGGGGCAGGAGGGCTGTACCTCCCAAAGAGAGGGTTTGAAACCAGGATTTTTTTGTTTCACTCCTTGTCTTTTAGGAATATAAGCCTTGAGACAGATGTTAAAAAGGCAAGATCATGTTGGTTTCCAATTTCAAGTACAAATGAGTGATATTTTTTTACATCGTGACTTTATCCTCTCTCTGAGTTGAATGACTTTTCCTTTAGCTTACAGTTATTGTGACCAGTATCTACTTCATTGCTTCAAATGGTCTTCCAGACCCATAGTAGTAAAATAAGATCTTTCAAGTAACAAAAACCAGAAACGTTTTTGGTTGGGGTTTTTTTTTCTGCCACAGTGTTGGCTGTAACGATGGAAAGTCATTGACTTCCTTCTCAAACTGTCTCTGAATTGTTTCATTGATGCTGCCTGCCTCTCTGCCGACCTCTTCTTTCTCTAGAAGCAGCTTATTTCACATACCTGTTTTGTTCCATGAACATTTCTTTTGCACTTTATCTGTAGTTTGTTAGCCAGGTCTCTAACGTTTGGTCATAAGCCAGGTAAAGTCATCAAGATTTTTGTGGTAGGGTAGTCACAGAAGTAACCAGGTGTAAGCAATACAGAAACCGATAGGACAGAAAGTTACCTACAATGGATCATGCAGTTTTACAAACACATCTTCTTGTGTGCAGCACATTTTTACCACTGTTTGTCACACACTGAAGTATTCAGTCTCGAGAAGTGTTTAGAACATGTCCTATTAATGACTCCAATGAAAACAGAACGTAGGAGATGAAAAGTTGTTTCAAGGCAGGTCCTGATGGAGCTGACCTGCTGTGGATTTTTGTCATCTGAGGCTACGTTGTCTCTCTGAAAAGAATCTCATCCCATGCTGGTAATTCAATCAGTCAGAGCAATGGTAATATAAAGGCATAGCTT
>NW_010338048.1:3781-18100 GCF_000700745.2 Antrostomus carolinensis
TTGTTACAGCTTTTGAAAGCTTCTGAAGAGAATTGTTAATATTTTGGCAGGAGTTCAAAATTCTCTTTCCTACAAGGAACAGGTTTGGTGGTGTTTTTTTTCTTCAACATGTCATTTTGAGGTTACATGGTAACATCTGTCAGAGCTGTGCTAACCTCTGTCATCCAGCTGTTATAATTGTGGTATTTTCCTTCCTTTTCCTTCTCTTTCCTCTGCTTTCTGCTTTCCCTTTCTCCTCCCTCAGAAAAAGAAAAATAAAAACCCAACCAAAAAAAAAAAAAAAAACCCCAACCCAACAAAAACCACCTCATTTTATACTGAAACTTCAGGTGGAATGAAGTGGTTATAAAAGCATCTGTCAACACAGGAATAGTTTGCCAAGCCAAGTGTTTGGGTTGGAAGTCATGCCTTCCCAACTGCTTGAAAACAGGAAGTATCTCTGTTAAGTGATGGATAGCTCTACTTTGCTGAGAGGAAGAAAAGGCTTTTTTTTTCTTCTTTTTTCTTTCTTTTTCTTTTTTTGCATTTGGGCTCATAAATGAATTCTGCAGTTGTTCCATGTATGTAAAGAAAGACTCCTATAGAAATGTGTATATGGGTGCACACGTCTGAGTGTGTGTGTATATGTGTGTGTGTGTGTATGAATATACAAACTAAAAAAAAAAAAACCCCAAAAAAACCCAAAACCAACAATCCACTTTGTACGTGATTGGTCCCTGTCAGAAGCCAGCCCAGGCACATCTTATCCCAGTGATTCCTGTAAAGCTCTCAAAATCTGACAGAAACAGCCTGCAGGATCGCAACGGCTCCTGGGTGATTAATTGCCAAAAGAGTCTGGTTCCAGGTTCCATTACATGTAATTGTTATCTTTTCTAAAGGGGTTCTTTTATTAAACCCCTACACCCACCCCCCCCACACGCTCATGTGGGAAACCCTGGGGAAAAACAAAAGAAAAAAAAGAGGGAAAAGAAAAAAAAACATTACATTCCTGAGGTTTTGCACCTCTTAGACAGGAGCACGGAGGACTCTCTTATGTAAACATACACTGAAGAGGGTGTGTTACCTTGTTTATTAGCTGATGATAGATTTTTTTTTTTCTTCAGTTAATTTTAACTTCACTAAAAATCATTTTATTAGAAATGGGTGAGGAAGAGCTGCATAGCATTTAGAGGAGAAGAGGGGGAGTTCCAGTGCCTTCTACCCATGAAAACCTTTCTGTGAGACCCAGCAAGTGGCAAAGGACTAGATTGCTCCTGTTCCTTATGAAAATTGCAGGAAAACAGCCAAAAATTGGGGCATCCTCTGTCTGCACACCACTGCCGTAAGACTGCTCAGATTGGACAGGGGGAGAGAACGAGATCTTGTGTTTGAAATCCCCCTTGTAAAGGAAGCCAGCACTGCAGCCCTGGGCCCAGACTCTGCTGCTCCGCACGGGTGCAAAGAGAGGATGGCAAAGCTGCCGCCGAACGAACAGAGGAAGAAAGGTCAGGTGCTGTTTTTTACAGTTTGTGGTTTGAAAACATATGTTTGAGTGTCCTAGAAGTATTGTGGGGAATCTGCTATAAATTGCTTCAATTTTTTTCTGAGGCCATATTCACAAAGCAAAGGGGAGGAGAGCCTGATTCCCTGTCGGTGCCTCCGTGTCTTTTAATACACGTAAAAGGCTTGATTTGGAGCTGAATTTCTGTGGTGCCAAACTAGAGTATCTGGAATTGTATCAGTAGGGTTACTTGGATTTGTGCTGCTTTTACAGCATTGAAAATGTGCGGTGTTACTGACGGGTTTAGACTTTTATAGATGGAGGCCTGGGCAAAGCTTGGCTCCCAGTGAGCACTGTAGTAATTTGTGCCAACGGGCCAATTTAACTGCTTGAAATATCAGGGGGAAAAAGCATGGAGATACTGGTTCTACAGCTGCACAGTATCTGCCTGCAGATGTTTCTGCCAAGAGAAGTGATTGAAACTCAGTTTCTTGAGATATTTTAATCCTATCTTAACAAAACCATATAAAAACGCGCTCTGGTATTGTCTGCATGGGCCAAGGAGCACATTGTTCCTCACAGTTGTGTTTGCACGGTCTCATTGCTGCAATGAAACAAGTCTCCTCAAGTCTTCTTTCTCCACGATTCCCCTCGAATTAGCTACGTTAATCAAACGTTGCCAGTGGCAGGAGTGTGATGTACAGCAGTTGGGACACTGGTGTTACTCTGATTAAAAAGATGGGAATGTTTTAGTGCGTCCAGCTTTGTGCAGGTGTGGAAATACAAGCCTGGCTTTTTTGCAGAGTTTTTCTCCTTCTGCATCCACAAGCAGTTTCTATAGATAGTGAAGAGGCAGTAACCCTACCACCCCATCCCTCTTTCCTGCTGTCCCACCTCCATGCATGACCACAGCTGCTATTTGGCACAGGAGGTGGTGCAGGAGGGACTATGGGCGATGAGCTTAGGAGGCAGGAGGGCACAGCAGCCTCTTCCCTGAGCTGCATATACAAGATAAGGCAGATGAATAGTCGTTGGCATTACACACTTGGTACCATATCCCAAAAAGCAGAGGCACAGCTGCCTCCAGCCTGGAGCAGCCCAAAACCCCATGGTTTGGCAGCAAGGTGAGGGCTGTGGTGCAGATGCCGGACTGGGTGCTGGGGCATACAAGCCAGCCGTGTGGTGGGCACTGCGTGGTGGAAGCGTGGTGGTGGTGGTTAGGGTCTCGGTCCACAGTGGGACCTCATCCATGCCTGACAGCAGATTTCAGGGTAAGAAAATAAAATCAAAAGCAGCTCCGAATGCTTTGGCCTTGTGGAGGCTCAATATGCTTTCACATCAACTCTGGAAATTTTAGCTTTCTTGAAGCGCTTTTAGCACTGCCTATTTCTAATTTAATTATTTAAGTAATGCTCATATCTGTTTTAAATCATCACTGTTAGTGGACATTACTGATTTGCTGTGACACATGCAGAAGCAGGGTATGTCATACAAGCAAGGGATGTCAGTGGTTTCTATTGATTCAAGCCACTTCTTTCCCCAGGTTTCATTTTATAAGGAAAGATGAATTTGTTATTTTTCTGGATACTGGAACTGTAGAGTAAACTGTGTTTTGCTGTAATAACTAAGAGACTGATCTGTAGTGATAGCTGAAGGTGTTAGTTCCTGTTGGTAGCCAGCAAAGAGAGCAATTCCAGAGGATATATTGACTTACACAGAAAAGTTTCCCTCTGTTGATGAGAAGACATGGAAATGGGTAGAAGTCAGTGGTTGAAGGAAGAGGATTAACTAATGGTAGTAGACCTGGAGGATAGGCAAAGGGAGTATCCTACACAAGCAGGAGCATCTGTCAAGGACAGATTGCATTCTTATTTTTCAGACGGTTAACTCTCCATATCGCTTCATCTTGGTTTGGACTCGGATGATATAAACTGTTTCCCTGTTCGAGTTGGTTTACTGTTTGTCAGCGTATCAAAGCACGTGTTTGTTCTCTGCCTTTAATTAGTACTTCTGGTTAATGCCTGAGTAAAATGTTCCCGCTGTGCTCACTGCCACTTGATAGTGCGCATTCTTCCTGAACACCTGCTGTCAAACCTATCATGTCTTTTCTTGTCAACTTGCACAATGCTCCAGGTCTTGAGCAAGACTGACATGAGGGAAAGGTTGTACGGGCTGACTTTTAGAAATCTATGTGGAAGGTGAAGTTTTTGCATAGAGACTGATAATAGGAGACTGCAACATTTTGTAGGAACTAGTTTCTGATAATATCTAATAAAATTGTCTTTGCAAATGCAATTTTTGAAGTAGTGGATATACCGTAGATTAAAGAAGCAAACTGCTCCACCCTGAGAGGAATCATAGCTGTTGTGTAATGACAACAGAAAGTAATCTGCACAAATCTTGGGAGAAGTACAAGGGTGGTGACCAGCAAACAAGTCATCAAAGAGGGGAGCTGGTTAGAGATGTTGGCATGTGCTGACAGTGGTGACAGACATTGGCACAGAAGGAAGAAGGTGGGGAGGAGGAAGAGTGTGGGGAAAGGGGTTCTTGGCAAGAAAAAAGCAGTGTTGCTTGACTGAGGAGCCTGTAATTACAAGACTCCAGCCTTGTGACACAGCAAATAAGTGTGTCACCTGAAACAGAGGAATTCAAGGTTGCCTCCTGAAGCAGCTGATGCCAGATGGAGGGGAAAAAAACCTCAGGGAGTAATAAACTCTAGCTCTCCACTGGACTGTGGTTTTTAAGTCCTTAACAGTCGCACTCTAATATGTCTTTTCCCCTCAACACCTTCTAATTTTGGTAATTAATCCATGGTTGCAAAAAGCCTCCAGTAGCCTGTCCAGCAAACAGGACAGATGAGCTTCCAGTACTTGAATCTTTCAAAGATCCTGAAATGCCGAACACTTCCTGGTCTGTTGCATTGGGAGCATGACCTGGTCTGGCACAGAGTGAGAAGGAAAATATCAGGCATTGAGGTGAGCCTCAAAAGCAGAGGAGAAGCACCTCTATGGGAGCTGACTTCACAAGAGATAAATGTGATAGCACAAGAAGACCCCTTCATCGTTGTTAAAAAATTCACTTCCTCAGCCTGTCTTTTACCCTAATATTTTCCACGCTAGCAACACATCTGTCCTGATGTGGGCAAAACCACTGAAAGGATCTCACAAACAGTTACTGCTCACACAGACTACAGAAAATACGACTGACTTTAAAATGTTTTACTTATGTTCAAATATTGTAATGAAGAAAGTAAAAAAGTTTGCATTACCGAAGCAGACTACAAGATAGAGAGTACCTCTTGTATTCGTGAGCTCATGTAAGCAGGGACCACGACCAGGATTCATAAACAGCAATTGTTAATCTAAGCTGGAAGGATTTAGTTACAAAGGAAACAGATTGTTCTCTTATTTCCAGTCCTCTCATTTTCATCTGTGGTCTAATCCCAATGGACTCCAAAAGCAGGATTAAACTTTTAGCTGCATTTTTCAGATCCTGCATTAAAATAAATGTATTTACTTGAAAGGAAATGTCTTAAATTTAGTATAAAAATCTGTTCCTACTTGTGGAGATTGATTGCAGCAGAGAACATGCAGTAACATTGATTCTCCAGATGAACTTTGTTACCTGCTGAACCTACTTGCTCTCTTTCACACGCCTCAATGCGCTGTTTACTCTGCAGCTTATGTTTTGCTATGCAGGTTAAGTTTTGCTAATGAAAACATTGTCCAAGTTTGCCACATTTCTGGAATTATATTTTTTTTCTAATGTCAAGTTACCCTCTTGCACTGTTTATGTGTGACATTTTGTTATAAGATCTGATTAAGGATGATTTTGATGAGTTAGGCATGGCTGTTAGGTATGTCACTAGGAAAGCTATTTTTTTCTATGCCACAGAAAGCTCATCAGCTGGGTATGCTTCTGTCAGCATTATAATTCTGCATTTTTGGCAGTGTAATTCTTGAAATGGCCCAGTATCCTTTGGAAAAGCTAACTAAAGATGGATGCTTTTTTTTTTTTTTTAAAAAAAAAAAAAAAGGGAAAGGAAAGGAGGAGGAAGAAAATTAGCAAAGCCCTAAGGTTAATTCTAGTCCATTCTTAACAGGAACCACAAATATTTTCCTGGCTTTACCTATTTAAGTTTTCTTTCCTGAAATAATTATCTTTGTAATTGCACACAAAATACACATTTTTGAACCAGCAATCTTTTCCAATGATATATTTTGAAATAATACTCTCTTCTAATTGCCAAAGAATTTAAGGATTTATTTTTGAAGGAGGAGCAGTTTCTTCTTAATTAAAATGTTTTTGCTACTGACGATATTATGTACTACATGACGATTATCTCACTTTCCTGGTGCTCCCCGAAGAATATTGTATCTGTGCAGCACTAGTAACCTCTCAGTGCCTGTGCACTTAGACCCCTTTCATAACCGTTGTGGTAACAACAAAAAAATTACATACACTTGCAAAAGAATTGCCTAATGGTATGAAGTATTCTGGTTTCTACCAAAACCCCAATTACTTAGTTTTGTGCCCTTCCTGGCCTACATAAATTATGCAACTCTCACATCTTGCCATCAGTGAATTATGCAGCTCTGCGCACACATCAATTAATTTTGGCCCCATCAACTTCCCACCTTCTGTGTGCTCCTAGCCTCAAATCAGTTCTGCATCTCCCAGCCGCGAGCGGTTAATTTTGTACTGCCGGCAGCTCGTATCTGCCTGAACCTGCAGCCCTGCTTCAACTCTTCACCCTCCCCCACCTGCCTCTCCTCCTGCACAGCCAAGCCACCGCCTTCTCCTGACGAATTCCTCCTCCTCCAGCTCAGCAGTGAGGATCAATCCCAGATGGCTTCACCTCCCGCCTTGCCAACCGGTCAGTGTAGGATCCCTGCGGGCAGCGAGGTTGGTCCAGAGGTGACCTGGGTGTCCCTATGGTTCTCCCTGTGATTTCCAAAGTGCAAATTGCAAGACTGAAGCTCCATCTTCTGGAATGGCCTGTGAAAATCATGGTGTACTTGGAGCAACCAATTCCCGTGGGGAAGCCCGCAGCATGCAACACACCACTAAGAACAGAAATGGCTTCCAGTTCTGTGAAGAAAGTGGCATTGAGGAAAAAGGTGGTGCCAGCATCCATCAAACTCAGCACTGCTGCCAGCAGCAGAAGTAAGCATGACCCACGCCTTGGTGTTCAAGCTGATGCTGCTGCTGCAGGTGTCCACATCAAATGCCACAGTAGGCTTCTCTAAGCAACCCAGAAAGAGCTCATTTTCCTCCAGAGGAAACTTGAGTGTGCAAAAACATCAAGAGGGATATCTTGTTCCCTTATTGCGGATCTCTACGTGCAGCTCAGTTCTGAATACTGAATTATTTTGGCTGAAAAGTAAAAGTATCTCCATGAGAACTATGCAGAGACCAAAAGCCTGAGAAGCCAACATGATGTCCTGCAAATGAGAATGGCCTCAACTTGCCATTGCTCTCTGATGGCTTTCAGGGCAGCAGAGCAGCTCTGCAGCCCTCCTACAGCCTCTCACCAGGGGTTTGTCCTCCAGTAGCGCAGGACAGGTCAAGGCAGGCCCCTTCCTTACCCTCTCCGTCCACTTTTAATTCCTCAGGAGCATAGAGGGGAGAGGGCCAGTAGCTTGCCAAAGGGACAAGGACGGTGACAGCAGAGTGAGGAGCAGTTGGACTGTGCTCAGGATCTCCCTGGGTCACCACATTTCCTGTCCTCCTCAGAGGGCCAGTGGAGACCAGCTCTCAGTTCAATCTTCCTTTCTCTGGGGGCTGGAGGGAATTTAAATCTTCTCTCAAGTGAGGTTACAGAATATTTTCTCTCCTCTCCTTTTTGTCTATGTCTATTTAAGCAGCAAGCTCTGCAGAGACTCGACTTTTGCTTTTTTTGTACAGCTCCCAGCACATCTGGCCATCTTGGATAAAGTCCCTAGGCCTGATTGTAACAAAAAGTAATGATAGCATGTTTAAAACTTGGGCCTCCAACTGTGACTGTATATAAAATGCAAAGCATTTTGGGACAAACTGGAGGAAATACAATTTTTAGTAACTAAGCAAAAAAAAACCCCAAAAAAACATTCTGTCCTTTACATCTGCAGTTGTGCTTTGCAAGCGTGGGTGCTCCATCATGTTAGAGGGCTGTATCTCAGAGCGGGAAGCTGATGCAACGCAGGGGAGCTTTTGTTCCCAGCTGATTGGCATCAGGCGTTTTTCCTGTCCCACTTGCACAACAGCCATGGTCATTCATCAGTGTGAAGCTAAGCTGGCTCTAGAAAATGTTTGAATTACCTAGGTGTCCTGATTAAACCTGCCTTGGTTTAAAAGAGGCACACCACCGTACTCATGTGAACGTTTCTTTTTTCTTCTAAATAACAGAATTAGCTATGGGCATTTCCTTAAGAGCACGAAGAACACAATTGCACTATAATTCCTCTCCCTCCAAGCCTAGTCTTGAAACATGCAAATTTCTCTTTCAAGTGTGTTGGCAAAAAATGGCAGTATCCGAACACACACGTGATTTAGACACTGAATTACGCGCTGGTTGAGTTATCATCATGGTGGATATATCAGGACTGCTGTGGAAAGTAGCACAGTCTACTGAGGAAATATCAGTCAGCAGCTTGCTTCTCACTCTCTTCCATAGGGATCCAGCATTGGCCACTGCCAGTACCAGGGCTGGATGTGGACCTTTAGTCTTCCCAGTGCAGCCTTCCTCACATAGCTCGATGCAACACACTGCCGTGCCGTGCACTTTCTGCTGAGCGTTTTCACGTTCTGTTTTAAAAATAACAAGACATCTCTCAAAATTCAGGGTATATTTTTCCACTCTGAAGAACCACAACAGTCTTTTTAAAGAAACTCTAGGAAGGGTGTTAACTTGATCAATGCTGTGCAGGAAGGAAAGCTCTTTCCTACTATTTTTTCAGCATGACTTTCACTGACATGATCGGGCTGGGAAAAGACTTACTGGCTGACAGCCCAGGACAGCCATGCAATATCTCTAGTCATCTGGAACTCAAACTACTCTGCCCAAGGGAGAACCATAACATAAAAACAATTTAGGTTACATGCTGAATCTTATAAACATTGTTCAGTTTTTAAAAAAATAGTTTAAATGCTATTTATGTGTATTTGCTATGCACAGAGGGTTTTTTTTGATATTTATTGTCAAGTAAGAAAGACTGGGAGGGGTTTTATTTTCTTTTTTTAACTGTAGATGGTTTTTTAAAATCTTGGAGATTTTTAGAAATACAAAGAAATGAGCTTCCTTTCATAAATTTAAGAGCTTGGCTTCTCCCGTGTATCAGATATAATTGTTTTATATAGAGATAATATTTACTTTTTGACTCCATCCAGAAAGCAGAGAGTCACAGAAACACTGGTTGGAGGGGCTTCCAGAGACCGTGCAGTCCTCCTCGTGCACAGTGTGGGACTGTCACCAGCACCAGATCGGGGAGGGCTTGACTTCATCTGGCAGAGCCACAAACCCCTCGAGGACAGAGAATCAACAGCCTCCCCAATGACCTGCCCCGAGACTGCGCTTCTCTTCTAGAGATCTTTTTCTCTCCCATCCAGTGTGAACCCTCCACGCTGCCCTTTGTGGCCATTGTCCGCTCTTACATTGTCTGTCACTGCTGCCCAGTTTGCTCTGTCACCCTCCCACCTCCCCAGTGTATAGATCATCTGAGTAACCCTGGGAAATCAAAGTGCAAGGGCCACTATACATGTATGAAACTGCAAAGTTGGGGCCTTAGCTTGTAACTGTATTCATCTGCTTAATTTTCAGTTGTCTTGTGGCACAAGAGAAGGAAAAAACAGGGTTTTTCCAGCAGTGCAAGGCTGATGCTAAAATGTATTAATTATAAAGCTTTTGCAAGTCTATGTTTTTTTTCTCTTCCTTGTTGAAGCTGAGCATCACCGGCCTCTGCCTAGTGTGTGTAAATTGTCCACTTTTGTGTGGTGTTGTGATGATGTTATTTTGATTTTGGCGTGGGGAGTTTTTTCTTTTGTTGATGTGAGTGAAGTTTGTGAAGACTGTGTGATGAATGTGGATTTTAATGATCATTCTTTATTAATCTAATTTTTATTTTGTGTAAAAAAAACCCAAAAAACAACCTGTCAGAGTAATCTACTCTTCTGTAAGCATGTGCAGCTCTAATTGGGATAAAGCAACATGAATCCAGAATGTAAGCTTCACTTAAAAAAAAAAAATCTTTTTTTTCTCCACTTGTCTTGATTGAAGATTTGAACTTGGGATGTGTCCATTGCCACCTGTTCTTCTGCCAAGTTCCAACACACCTTGCAACAAGCCTAAAATTATTGTTTTAGGAAAATGACTATAGTTCCTTTATGATTCCTTTTTTCCATAAACTGGTATTTCTCAAGATGAGTAGCCTTATTGTCTCTCAGTGACTGATCTGTTCTCACAGAGGAGAATAACCCTTCTTGCGCATAGTTTGATTGTTCTTGTGCAGCTTTTTGTTGGTTATTTGGCGGTGAGGTTGTTTTTAATTGAGTTGTGGTTTTTACTTTCTTGATGTGATGTGCTATGTGCTATAACTTTTCCTGTGATGCTTTCATTGCAGGCCTTGCTGAGACCAGGACGGATAGACAGAATTATCTACGTGCCGTTGCCAGATGCAGCCACTCGTGGGGAGATCTTCAAACTTAATTTTCAGTCCATGCCAGTCAGTGATGAAGTCTGCTTAGCCGAGCTCGTTCAGCACACACAGAATTACTCAGGAGCAGAGGTAACATTTTCAGAATGGTAATGGCCACAGAGTTGGTGCACAAACCCCAATGGTTTTAAAATTGAAATCCCTGAAGTCCTCTCAAAGTGTTGGGGGGAATTATGAAAGGGAATGTTTGAGAGATTTCTGTGTTTCTGCTCAGAATACAATCTGGGGCTTTTTTCCTTCAAGATATCTATCAGAGGATTGTTGCCAGCGGAAGGGCACCTTCCAGGGTAAGCCTTAGTATGATCACAAGTGGTTTCATGAAGGATGTGCTGCCAGGAGGAGTGAAGGGAGGTGGGGGCAAGTGCCCCCAGTTCACCTGGGCCTCCCCACATTACTGGGGATCTTTTGCATTTAGGATTGTGACTGAGAGCCTCAGATGGAGGGAGGAGAGACAGGGTTATGAGACAGTGTAGGGGAATTGCAAGGGAATCAGTGGTCACCTTGAAGCTCATGTTTTCCTATTCCATATAACGAAGACCTCACAGCAGCAGTGCTGTTACAGCTCATTGCTGTTAGCTAGTCAGCTTCTGACAGTGGACGTCAGATAATTATTTCCTGCCCCACACAGAAGGAGGAGCTTTCTCATCAGATGCTGCTGCCTGGCAGTTATAATAAGCATTGGTACGTTAGTGGTCACCACTCGGCTCCCTGAATGTTAATTTGTGTCAGTGTCTCGTGAAAGGATATTTCATTCTTTCCTCATTTTGATTAATTGAAAGTAACCATATTACTTCAAAAATTCAAAGAATGTTATTAAGGTGCCAATTTGAACTCTTAAAAGGTATGAATTAAAAGGTATGAATTTATGAATTTAATTCATAAAAAAGGTATGAATTAAAATTTCCACCTTACTGTAGCCAGTCGCTCTTAAAAGGTATGAAATACCAGAATTAAAATTTCCACCTTACTGTAGCCAGTCTTAGTGTATACATTATCGCACCATCTTTAATTATGTAGTCACCTTCTACTTTTCCATAGCAGAGTGGAAAATGTCACGTGCTTGCCTCGACTGCCCCATCTTTCTGTGCACTGTTTACAAGGGCAGGGAAATAAGCTAAACTTTTGTCTTGGTGCAAAAGAGAGGTTGACTGAGGAGTATTTGTGTGATTGTTATAATGCTGAAGGACCTTCTCAACTGACTGGTCATTGGATATCCTCACAGGCAAGACTTTTGCTCACTTAGCTGTTGCTTCAGTGCTGGTATGTTGTAAAATGCTGCATTGCTGTATTGGGTCTGGCTGAGGTGGAGTTAATTTTCCCCACAGCAGCCCTCAGAGTGCTGTGTTTTTGTGATAGTAGCTAGAAAGGTGTTGATAACACACCAGTGTTTTGGTTACTGCTGAGCACCAAAAAGGACTGTGGTGGATTGACCTTACTTGAATGCCAGGTTACCACCAAGCTGTTCTATCACCATCCTCCTCAGTAGGATGGGGAGGGGAGAAAATAAGATGGAACAAAAACCCCAAACTCGTGGTTCAAGACAAAAGGCAGTTTAATAGAAATAAAGCAAAGCTGCACACACAGAAGCAATAGAACAGAATGTTTATTCTCTACTTCCCATCAGCAGGTGATGTTTGCCCACTTCCCAGGAAGTAGGGCTTCATACACGTAGCAGTTACCCTGGAGGAGAAACGTAAATAACAAATGCCTTCCCTTTCCCCCTCCATTCTCCTTGCTTTTATTTCTGAGCAGACATCATATGGTATGGAATATCCCTTTGGTCACTTTGGGTCAGCTGTCCTGGCTGTGTCCTCTCCCAAGACCTTTCCCACCTCCAGCCTACTGGGGGGCACGAAAATGTTGGAGAGACAGCCTTGGTCCTGTGCAAGCACTGCTCACCAGTAACCAAAACACTGGTGTGTTACCAGCACCTTTCTAGCTACTAATACAAAACACAGCACTCTGAGGGCTGCTGTGGGGAAAATTAACTCCATCCCAGTCAGACCCAATACAATTGTCTACTAGTAACCTCTGGCTGGTGAAGGCACTTTGTGAGCGCTCCAGGTCTGAGGGGTGGGGTCAGCCCTTGCCGTAGGCAGCAGCAGTGTCTGGGCTTGCCTCCAGGCTCCTTCCAGGAAGCTGTGTCACAGCAGACACCAAAGTCAAACCCGCAAGAGCTTTCCTCCTCCACAGCACAGGACAAACTGTGCTCTGGGAATGAATGAATGAAAGCTGCATAGTGAGCAAAGCTGTTTTGTGTAGCGCATCTTTTTGCCGCAGAATGTGGGATCTCATAATGAAAAAAAGGCAATAATAAAAAGGATTGCAGGCTTAAATGTTGGTCTGGAAAACCATCGCAGCTCTACTGCTTCCATGCTTTGGAGTAGCGACTTGAAAGAGTACTATGTTTTACCCGGATGTCAGTGATAGAAGCTTTGCTGCCCTGGGAAAATTTGTCTGCCTCTGGCTGAGTTACAAGCCTCCAAAACCATAAATATAAACATATCCTCTGTTGTGTATGGAAACTGTCTTCTTACCAAGCAACAACTGTAATGCTTGTATTTCAGAAATTCCAAGCATATGGGGATTTCCTTTGGATCAGGATCAGCTGAAGCTCTAGTGGTGAATTCCTGTGCTTAGTTGATAATGAGACGCAAATGTCTCGGTGCTGGCTTTGTACAGAACCAAAAATAAGTTAATGGGTCGTTGAGTGTAGCTACAGACTAGTTGCAGGAGAGAAAAAGCCTGCCTGTTTCTAATACAGCATTTCTCATTAATTTTCTTATTTTGCATAATTCAAAGAATTTTAATAACTGTGATGTAAAGAGTAAATACAGAAAAAGCCTCAGTCAGTGTTCCTTGGAAGAATATGTAAAAAGTCTTGACAGTTGGCACACACAGCGGCCAGTTTCATTAAAGCCTTTTCTTCCCAGTGTCTCCAGCTTCCCAGCTTTACAAATAGTTTCCGCTGTTGAATGGCAAGTTCCCGTTCCACTGTTCTGCCCTTTGTTTAGAAAAAGAAATGGAAAATGCTTGGTTTTGTGACTAAAAGATGCTGTAGGGAGTTGCGTGTAAAGATGCGTTGAATCATCCTAACATGAGCTGAATAAACAGCGAGTAAAGTGGGTAGTTCAGTGTGCGCCTGGCTTCCAGTTTGGCCTTTTTTCAGATCAGATACTTGTATATTTTTGCCTGTCATCACTTATGACCATTTATCTCTATTCACCTGCTGGATGTACATTTCTCTTAATGAGTACCTTTAAAGATAAATCAAGATAGCAAAATAGGGTGATTACTTCCCACTGTTTCATGTGAGGGTAGATGGAAGATAATTTATGAGGGTGAATTACAATTGCCTTCTTGCATATGTAAGTGAAGTTTAATGTTTAAAAAAAAAAGTGCATTAGAGGAGCAATGTCTGTACAGTTAGTTTTTATTACACTAATAGTGTAGGTCAAACAAAGCCTTGGCTTTCTAGAAATATTTGAGTTTGATCTTCATTTCCAGGCCCTTGTGAAGCAGCGTTCTGTGGCAGTGCTTGAGGCTCTCCTTCAGGGATATTTCAGTATCTGTAAATCAGGAAAGTAAGAAATTGTTTTTAGAATTGTTTCTGAATAGCAGGGTTTGGCCTCAGAGCTGATGTTGGCACTAAAGATCATTCCCTCCTTCCTCTAAGGCAACTTCTTTGGCTGCATCTCTACCCTGAAGGCAACTACCTTTTCCCAGGACCATCTCAGCCTCATTTTAAGCTGAGCTGGTGTGACCCAGCCATGTGTAGGGTAGTTGGTTGCCGCAAGGACAGCTCTGCAGTAACCCTACCTCTCTTTTGCCCTTGCACTCAGGCCAGCAGGTTTCCCCAGTGTGGCAGAGGAGCAATCAGAACTGCTCTTGTCTTTGCCCCCAGCTTTTTTTTTCTAGGAAATTTCTACTGAAGGCCGTGCCCAGGCAGCCAACGCCTGGCATGTTTCAGTCCTGTGCTACGCTGCCCCGCTGGCCTCGCCGGCACCTCCGGATACTGGAACACTAGTGAGCAGCACTAGGCTTGAAGGAGGTCTCTAGTCCTTGAAAGTAATAAAAATGGTTAAAACAACAAGCATCATGCTGCATCAAAAAATTTATAAATTTTATTTATAATTATATTTATATTTT
>NW_010338049.1:0-18307 GCF_000700745.2 Antrostomus carolinensis
TATATAAATATATAAAATATATTATGATATATAATATTTGTGATCTGGGGGGAAGACTCTGCAGCAGGGAAAAGGTTGGTGTAAATTATTTCTCTCCTTTCCAGGATGCAGTTGAAAGCAGCAAGAAAAACACTAATGAATTGAGGAGAATGTTCCAGGGTAGTTGGACATCTTGACACTTAAATTAAGTTTAATTCTTGTTAACTCATCCCAAAGAACTTAAGCTGAACTCTTCCCAAAGAGCTATGCCCACTGCATGGCTGCTATATCCAAACTCCAGCTGAAACCAGTGAAATTTGGCTTTATAGTGGAACAAAAAGCATGTACATAGGATCAGGAAAGAGAATGAACCTGTCCTTACCCAGTTACAGCTCCCAGATATGAACGTCATCAGGTGTGCACCATTTCCACCACCACCTGAGTTATACCATGAGGTAATTTGGCCTCATTAGTTACTACTGAGAAGATTAAATGTAATCACCTGGGATTTAATGAATCTATACAGAATAAAACTAATTTAATTGGGCTGAGAAGCTCAGTGTGTTTCTTATTGAAGCTCACTTATGTTTAGGTAGGTTGCTCTCTCTTGTAGCCACCTTATTTTCTAGGTGAAATTGGGTTTGTTGGGTCTTATTTGGTTTGTTCAACATAGTTTCTGTTTTCTGCTTCTAGAAGCTTCAGCATAACCAGTAAGGATGAAATCTCACTATACGGGAGCCTACTGGTGTTACTTCATTTTTAGCTCCCTTTATTTTCCCCTCTCAATTTTCCTCCTTCTGGGAGAGGTTGTGAAGATGGTGGTTTTCCTACTTTGGTCATTGTTTTTTCTCCTTCAGACTTTTTAATTTGAGTAGTTTAGTTACTTGTGAAGGGAAAAAAAATATATGAGAGGGGAATGTTTGCTTTGAACCCTGAAATTCTGTGTGTAGTTGGTTTTATTATTTATTTATTTTTTAAAATAAACAATGCTTCATCTTGAAATTTAGGCAGGAAGCTGTGTTGGTCTTTGTCTTACGCTTATGAATCATAGAATGGTATAGGTTGGAATGGACCTTAAAAATCATCTAGTTCCATGTCAGCAGGGACACCTTCCACTAGACCAGGTTGCTCAAAGACTCATCCAACCTGGCCACCAACACTTTCAGGGAGGAGCAGCCACAGCTTCTCTGGCCAACCTGGGACACTGGCTCACCACCCTCACACCAAACAATTTCTGCCTCACATCTCAGCTCCATCTCCCCTCTGCCACTTTCAAGCCATCACCCCTTGTTATCTCACTCCCTGCCCTTGGCCAAAGTCCCTCCCCAGCCTTCCTGGAGCCCCTTCAGGTACTGGGAGGCCACTAGAAGGTCTCCCTGGAGCCTTCTCTTCTCCAGGCTGAACAGCCCCAACTCTCTCAGCCTGTTCTCACAGCAGAGCTGCTCCAGCCCTCGCATCGTCCTGGTGGCCTCCTCTGCACTGGCTCCAGTAGGTCCATGTCCTTGTGCTGTTGGTGTCCCCAGCACTGGAGGCAGCACTGCAGGTGGGGTGTCAGGAGAGCGGAGCAGAGGGGCAGAATCCCCTCCCTCCACCTGCTGCTTGCTATTCCCACAGGAAAACTGCTCACCTTAGTTAACTAAGAAGTTTTCAGAAGATACAAGTTGAGAGTGCTGTAAAACAGGTATGTTGTCATCTTGTGATGGGTCCTATCATGGTCAGAGGAGTGTTTGAACATGGAACATCTTTCTTCGCCAAAGCCACTCAGTTTTATCTTTTTCAGGCTTCACTATTTAAACAACCATTGGCTACATATCCCATCCTCTTCTCTTGCTGGTCCAAAGAGAAGAAGACATCCACTAGCGTCAACTGCTCTGTTGGATGAAGTAACAGAAATGGGTGCAAGAAGAAATTCATGGGTTTATTTGCTGCCAAAGCGGAAGGCTCTGTAGACCTGTGGCCAGGGCAATTTGATATCTCCATTGGTGACCTGTATGAAGGGCTGGAGCACCTCTCCTATGAAGACAGGCTGAAGGAGTTGGGGCTGTTCAGCCTGGAGAACAGAAGGCTCTGGGGAGACCTTCTAGAGACCTCCCAATACCTGAAGGGGCTCCAAGAAAGCTGGGGAAGGACTTTTCATAAGGGCAGTTAATGACAAAACAAGGGGAAATGGGTTTACGATGAAAGAGGGGAGGTTTAGATGAGATATTAGGAAGAAGTTCTTCACTGTGAGGGTGGTCAGACACTGGAACAGGTTGCCCAAGGAAGTTGTGGCTGCTCCTCCCTGGAAGTGTTTGTGGCCAGGTTGGATGAGGCTTTGAGCAACCTGGTCTAGTGGAAGGTGTCCCTGCTGCTGGCAGTGGGGTTGGAACTGGATGATCTTTAAGGTCCCTTCTAACCCAAACCATTCTATGATTTTATGAAAAAAAAAAATAAAAATACAGATTTTATATATCAGATGTGCAGGTGGCATTGGCCAGGGCTGGGGAGGAAAGGACCTGCCAGCAGACTGGAAGGGAATCCAAAGCAAACTCCATAAATTGGAGAAATAACCTGGAAAAACCAAGTTGCAAGTCCATGGGTACAAACACAAGTAGCTTGGGTGAGGTTAACCAGCCTAAAAAAAAAAAGGATGGAGGGAGGCTGGCTAGGGACAGAGTGAGGGGAAGGATCTGGGGTTGACAATGAGTCACAGTGGGAATATGAATCAGCAACGTTCTGCTGTCGCACTCTCCTGGGATGTATAAACAAAGACTCTCTCAGACACGTAAGCAGCTTTTCCACTCTGGTAGTAGAAGATGTAGTAGCTGACATATCGTGTCTTGAAGGGGTCAGTGACCTTTCAAAACGAGATGGAAAGAGACTTGAAAGAAAAGGATTTTGGGTAAGAAAACATGACCCATGAGCAGGGTAAAGCATGAGTACACTGCAGACCTGAACAGGATGCTGAAGTCAGGAGTTTCAAATCATTGTCACTAGAGAAAGCTGCTGGCTCCACTGGATTTTACTTATTTTTTTCCCCAGATGGGATAAACATCATTAGAATATAAATAACATTCTTAAAAACCCTCTTTTCAAACTAAAAAATACCAAACCCACCCTAATTTCCACAGAGATGTCATTTGGTGATGAAGAGAACTGCTCCAGAGAACTACTTGATCATAAATGGGAGGCAGGAATGGTGCTCATACCATAATATCCATCACGATGGCATTTCTCAGGCTTTGATACGCAAATCAAGTACAATTCACCTTAGTTGTGTAGTTCTGAAGCTGTTGATTGCTACTGGAGACCCACAACTAGAAGAAAAAATTGTTTGTGATGAGGGTGGTGAGACACTGACCCAAGTTGCCCAGAGAGGTGGTAGATGCCCCATCCCTGGAAACATTCAAGGTCAGGTTGGACGGGGCTCTGAACAACCTGATCTGGTTGAAGATGTCCCTGCTCACAGTAGGATCATTGGATTAAATAACCTTGAAAGGTCCTTTCCCACCCAATACATATAGAATTGTTTGTGATGAGGGTGGTAAGACCCTGGCCCAGGTTGCCCAGATTGGTGGTAGATGCCCCATCCCTGGAAACATTCAAGGTCAGGTTGGACAGGGCTCTGAGCAACCTGATCTGGTTGAATATGTCCCTGATCACAGCAGGATCATTGGATTAAATGACCTTGAAAGGTCCTTTTCCCCCCCAAACCATACTATGATCCTATGACCAAGGAGAAGAAGGGGTAGTTTAGTCCAGGAAAGAGAAAAGCAGTCTGAATTTTGGCAGTTCCTATTGTTTGGGTGGTTGACTCTGCAATCTTGCCAATCTCCTTTTCACGTAGCTTTTGTTTCATTTCTGATGTCAGTGCTTTTCTGATTTCACAACATAACTCCAAGAAATACAGAGACTCTGTCCTGTGACGACATCACGTTGGCATTCCTATATCTCATCAGGGTTGGAGCACAGACCTGCTGGAGGAATGGTGAAAATATGCTCGGTGAGGTCTCTGAGAGGTCACTTGGCGTCGCCTCCTTTCTGGAGGCAGGATCATCTGTGTGTAAAAGTCCTCACAGGTGTTTGGATAATCTATTTTTAAAAACCACTAGGACTTGGAGTTCAATCTCAGCAGTGACATTTGTACTTTAGAAGACTCTTTCTACACCCTTCAGCTGGTTTTGTTGTTTCTATTTTTTTTTTTTGGTGTAGAATCAACAACCTTGATTTTTAAAATATCTGAAAAACTTCAGTTTTTTTGACCTTCTCTTAATATGGGAGATTAATGATCTCAAATCTCCAAGCTTGTGTGATATCTGACAACCTTATGCACCCTCAAAGCTGCCTGCGTGTAGACAACCAACTCATACCACGCCAAAGAGGTGTTACCTGTGAACTGTTCTACTAAATGAGGCTACGATTCAGGGGGGAGAAAAATATGAAAGAACATGATGCAGGACTGCATCACATTGCATTTATACAAGTAGGATCATCTGCAGTTACTCAAGCAGAAAACATCTTCTGGAGGAGGTGGGAGGAAAGCATCAGCTTTTGGCAAGTGCATCCTACCTCTGTCTCCATCTTCATCAACAAAACAATTTCCTTTCCTCTCTTGCTTTGTCAAAGTGACTGTCAAATGTTTTGTCTGAGAGACAAAAACTGATGTTGAAATACAGATTTTTAGTGATGATCCCTAAATGTGCATGAAATCATGACTCCAGGTCTGCCAGGAGCAGCACTTGAGATGAGCAGGAGGAAGCCCCAACTGTACTTCTCAGAACATGATATTTTTGATGGCTCTTTTCATGCTGTTGGCTGGAGGATGAGCAGATGCTGAGAGTGAGCTAAAAATTACCACTTCAGCTCCTGAACAAGATTGTTTCCTTGGAACTGAAGGGATTTTACTTTCAGTTCTCTCAAGAGGTTTAATGCACAAAATTCTGCCAGAGATGGGTTTGACAGATCCACTCCTACCTGGGGACAGGTGACCTTTCTTTTTCATGTTTCACCTGATCCTGTGTATAAAATGGAGGCATCACTCCCACCCCCTTTCTTAGAATCATAGAATTGTTTGGTTGGAAAAGACCTTTGAGATCATTGAGTCCAACCATACCTGTCCACTGCTAAACCAGATCTCTGAGCACCTCATCTGCCAGTCTTTTAAATACCTCCAGGGATGGGGACTCCACCACTTCCCTAGGTAGCCCATTCCAGTACCTGACAACCCTTTCAGTGAAGAATTTTTTCCTGATATTGAATCTGAACCTCCCCTGGCTCAACTTGAGGCCATTTCTTCTTGTCCCAGGCCATTTCCTATTCTCCTTTCCTCTTCCCATTTCTTTTTTGCTCTCTTTTTCTTTTTTTCTCACTTTCAATTTATCTACTTTTCCAGGCTCCATCTTCTACCTTTTCACTTGCTAACCACTAATGGCTTGAGTACCCTTGAGATGAGGATCCAGGAGCCTATTGCTTGAGCCATAGAATCATGGAATGTTGTGAGCTGGAAGGAACCCACAAGGATCATCCAGTCCAACTCCTGTCCCTGCACAGGACAATCCCAACATTCACACCATGTCCCTCAGGGCCTTGGCCAAATGCTGCTGGAATCTTGTCAGGCTTGGTGCCATGAGCACCTCCCTGGGGAGCCTGTTCCAGTGCTCCACCACCCTCTGGGTGCCTCAAGAACCTTTTCCTCATGGCCAACCTCACCCTCCCCTGCCACATCTTCCTGCCATGTCCTCTGCTCCTGGCATTCGTTGGTGGCCAGAGAGAAGAGATCAGTGCCTGCCCCTCCTCTTCCCCTTGGGAGGAAGTTCTAGACCCCCATGAGATCTTCTCTCAGTCTCCTCTTCTCCAGGCTGAACAAAGCAGTGTCCAGAACCCTCAATGTGGTTGCAGATCCCCTGCCAAAAGACATCTCTCTGAAGCAGGACTGATAGCAGAGTTAAGCATCAAAATCAGAGCTAGTGATGTCCAGTGAGGAGCACTTTGGGGTTGTCTTAAGTACCTCTGAGTGTGCACAGGTCACTGTGTTTCCCCTCTTTCCTACGTCAGGAGAACCATCACAATTGAGAAGAAATGATTTAGAAGCATCAATGTTAGATGTTACTGGTTTCTCCAGGATGGTGACACCAGGGGGAATTCTCAGACACTTCCCCAAAGTTACACAAATATGACTTTACATGGAACATCTCTTGCAGCTGATGAAGCCAGGATGTTTCCATCTTGGGTTCTTAAGTCTCCAAGTGAATTCAATCTTCTGAAGTTGACAGTGTATATAGAAAGTATCTAAATTCTTTCCTCACTGGTCTCATTCCAGGTTGACTCATCTGACACAAGCCAGATGATATTTGTCCTTTCAAAATGAGTTGGTTAGCAGAATGAAGAACTTCACCTTCCCAGGTACAAGTGGAAAGGGAACTCTAGTTTTTCCTAAGAAAAAAAATATTTAATTTAAAAAAAAATCACATTTTCTTCTTACCAATCCACTTGTACTTTCACCAAAAATCCAAAAGCAGAAGATGTGACCATATGTCAACAACTCTATTATTATAAAGTGATCTCTGGCCATTCCTATTCCCTGTTTATTTTCCTAGATCAGCTGAAATTTGTGTTAATGAACTTGTTCCAGACTGATGCTGGTCTGGCTTTCTAGAGATTAAGATGTACTGCAAGGTGGTTAGACAAGAAAAAGGACAACAACCTTGCTCAGCAGAGGGGCTGGGGGTGATCAGAGCATGTGGAGCATTAGCGAAATGCACAAGTTTTCCATAAATTTTGAGGTTACTCTCCACTGTGACACAAAACAATGAGGTAACCCATCTGGGCTCCCCAGTTCCAGAGGGACAGGGATCTTCTGTAGGTAGTCCAGTGGAGGCCACAAAGATGATGAGGGGCCTGGAGCATCTGCCTGACGAGGAGAGGCTGAGAGAGCTGGGACTGTTCAGCCTGGAGAAGAGCAGCCTGAGAGGGGATCTGATCAATGTCTATAAAGATCTGAAATGTGGGGGCCAAATGGATGGGGCCGGGCTCTTCTCGGTGGTGCCCAGTGACAGGACAAGGGGCAATGGGCACAAACTGGGACACCAGAAGTTCCAGACAAACTGAAGGAAAAACTTCTTTGCTGTGAGGGTGCCGGAGCCCTGGGACAGGCTCCCCAGAGAGGGTGTGGAGTCTCCATCTCTGGAGATGTTCCAAACCCACCTGGACACTTCCCTGTGCAACCTGCTTGAGGTGACTCTGCTTTGTCAGGGGGGTTGGACTGGATGATCTCCTGAGGTCCCTTCCAACCCAAACCATTCTATGATTCTATGATCTAGTCCAACCATAAACCTTGCATTGCTGAGTTCACCACTAAAGCATGTCCCCAAGTTTGATGGGCTGCTCAGGTATCCTCGGCTTCTTCTATTCTCTCTGGCTCCATACATGAGTTTGCTGCAAGTTGAGGTGTTTTGAATGTTAAGACAAAAATTTACCTTGTTTGTCTTAGGTACAGACCTTAGAATGGGTGATGTGCCCTTTGGAGGTGTCTCTCTCCCTCTTTTGACCCATGAGGATTGTCTAGAAGGTTGGCTTTGGTTAGACAACAAACTTGGAGAGAGGTGGAATTGGCCTTGGTCTCCTACATTGCTCAGAGTGAGATCTCAAATGCCAAAGAGTGGTGCCAAGGGCTTGTCTCTGTGTCATCACATTACATCGTGCCCTGTGACCTGCATTGTGTTCATGGATGGGCTGGAAGACCTCCCCTTGGGACAACCAAGATGGGGTCTGCCACGTTGGTAAATCTCTCATTGGATTTCTCCCCCACCAGGTCTCTGCTGCTTCCACATGGCTTGGATTTGGGAACAGGGAGGAGAGAGAAGAACCTATTTGAAATTATCCAGAATCCTCTGAAAACAACCTCAAAAGATCTTGAGGGAACTGGAAATCATCCCAGCCCTTTTCCTTGGACTTGTAACCATGCAGCCTGTAGAAGAGCCCTTGAGGGAAGAGAGGAGGTTCCTAATGAGAAGGTGATGGGGGAGCAAGAAGAACCTGGTTGGCTCCCACTCCCTGTTCCTCTTGTGCACTCAGCTGCACGGTGGAGGAAAGTTTAGGGCAGACCTGCCTTTCTGGTTCAAGTGAGCTCAGAGTATCATCCAAAAAGAGCGTGCGACCCCCCTTTTCTCATAGTGGGTGGTTGATTTTTTTTCAGGATCATGGATGATTATTCTATTTATTTTGCCCCTGTCAAAAAAGGAAACGAGTCCAGCTTCTGCCAAGTAATTTTACACCTAAGTATTTCCTTCTGTTTGTCTTCAAAACAGCTTAGTATGGATGTTACCTCCAGGTCGTGGGGTCACTGGGGGATTGGAAGAGGCTTTTTTTGGGGTTTTTCAGAACACAACACACTCCTGGAAGCCTGTTCTTAATTGTTTTGGTGGAGACAAGGGAATATGGAGCCAATTTAAGAAACACAGAACCACGGAGTGGGGTTTTGTCCTTTAGATAAGGTATGTGATGAACCAATCCTGCTTGGGTGCTTTGCTACAGAGACATGGTGAGAAGCTGTGTGTGCTGCACGCACACACATAACAGGTCATTTTTCATTATTATTTTATTTTTTGGAGCATTTTTTTCTGGTATTTCATGGAATGATACACGAGGGGGTAATGAAACCCTCCGGCCCAACAATGCTGCCTTTCATTTTGTTGTAAGATAAAGGATTGTTCCTTCCTGCTTGTCTATTTAAAAAGGATTTTAGGGGTTGCTGAGAAGTTCTGGATGGATGGATATTGAAAAGATAAGTTTTATTTATTCATAATACTGGCACCACATAGGTCCCAAAAAAACCTTTCTGTGAAGATATAGATGATTCTGGGTCCTGCTCACCACTACCTGTGCTTGCATCTGCATGGTCAGGCTCAGGGAGTCATGTGTAAACTCAAACTGTAATCTGAGTCTGATCAAGACCTCATCTGGGTGTTTTATCAGGCATCTCTGCAGCTGAGGGGTTCATGAGCATGGGTACAATTCCACATCAATGTGAGCACACAGGATATGTTCTTACCACTGTTCACTTCATAGAATGGTATTGGTTGGAAGGAACCTTGAAGCTCATCCAGTTCCAACCCTCCTGCCATCAGCAGGGACACCACCAGGAGATGAGACAGCTGGTGAAGTCCTCAGACCCCTTCCAGAGTCCACTCATGGTCTGCATTGCAAGGTATCTTTTTGGGACTAAGCTAGTGAAAGAGCTTTCTTCTGAAAACCAACTAGGATTCTCTCCTCATCTGCCTTTTCCTTCATAAGGAATGTCTTCTTCTCACAAATAACTCTAGAATAAACCAGGGAGAACCTTCAGAAGTGCTACTGGAGTCTCAGCTCTTCTGGAAAAACACCAGAAGATATATTTTTTTAGGTGGACAGAGTAAAAGTCCATTGCCTTTACAGAGGTGGATTCAACTGTGGGTCTTGGGTCCTGCACCAGCAACAAGAATTTGCTGTTATTCTATTTCATTTCATTTACTCATGAATGTGCTGGAGCTTCTTGGAGAGAAGGGATCTTACTGAAAAGACAGCAGACAAAGGATGCTTGGCAAGTATGAAGTCCTAGATGCCAAAGCTGCAAAACTTTGGCACAGAAACCTTACAGTTACTTGCCCAAAGGTATTTTTGAATTGCTCTATAAGGAGAAACTAGACAAGGTTGGTACTCTTCAATTTGGAGAAGAAGATGCTGCAGTGGGTATAATTAAAGTTTGGAAAAAATAAATCAGTCAGTTGAAAGCAAAAGTCTTGTTCACCAAACACCCATCATACAAGAGCTAGAAGACAGTCAACAAAACTGGTGGATACTTAAAATAGATGAAAGAACTTCTGCTCTAAGGGCAGTGAATGTCTGGAAGTGGTTGCCACAGGAGACAGATGGGATCAGCAAAGGATCAGAGGAATTGATGGACAAAGGAATAAGTGAATTCTAAAGGGATGAGGCAGGGATGGGCACTGTCACCTCCCTAGAGTAACAATTATGGTTGCTGGGGGATCAGGGGGTAGAAGATGACAGAAAATGGCCCAAAATAACCACTGACACTACACAGAATATGGGCTAGCTGAACCACGGGTTTGACCCCACAGGCATCTTGTCTGTTCTTAACCATCAAGACAGGGGACAAACCTAGAGCAGCAGGGCTTTGGAATCCTAGTCCAGCAGATCTGTGCCCATGGGACCACACCACCTGAATGAGGTCTCCATCACCAAAACACCCCTTTGGCAATCTCTCAGATGTGCTTACACTGCTCCTTTTGCTGCATCTTCTGAGCATGACCCGTGCTCAAAGTAAGTGTAACCACTCTTGTTTGGGCAAATCATGATGATCATGGAATCACAGACTGGTTTGGATTGGAAGGGACCTTAAAGCTCATCCAGTTCCAACCCCCCTGCCATCAGCAGGGACACCTTCCACTAGATCAGGTTGCTCAAAGCCTTATCCAGCCTGGCCTTAAACACTTCCAGGGAGGGATATCAATATGATATCCATATTGAAGATGCAAACAGAAGCACCAAGAGACTGGTTATCTCCCATGATGGGTGGACACTGAGTTAATTTAATAGGACTAAGTGAAGAGCCAAGGGTCATATAGGAAATCAGTAGCAGGGAACATGACTAAAAACCCATGTTCTTGCTTCCCAACCTTCTTCTTGAGTTACATTTATGTACCTGCTTTGAACATCAACTCCAGAAAGGATGAATCACCTCCTGGAGAGGCCAACCTCCCTCCAACAATATAGAAAAAAAATAACAGATGAAGCCCAAATCTACTCCTTGTAAATCTGGAAATAAACCCCAAAACTCAGTGAACTGAAACACACCAAAAAGCAGCTTCTGGCTCAGAAACCAAATTCTTCAGCAGTGGTTGTTGCATCACTGTAGGGAAGGGAGGAAAACAAGCAGCTTGATGCCTATAAACAAGGGCTGTTGTTAAATGGACTTGAGGATTTTTGTGGAGACAGCATCACATTTCAGGCTTCCTGCGACTAAGTAAACGCTCTCTGGTACGTGGAGGCTGCTGCTGCCTCTGAGTTTGTGAAAAAGAAGAATTGGTACTATGTTAAAAATGTAATAATTATCTTCCTTCCCCAGGGTATCTGAACTTCAACTTGCCCTGAACCAGCTCTGAGTTAAAGAACAAGCTCAAGGGAAAAATGGATGCAAACTCCATTGCATGAAGAATTATAGAATCACAAACTGGTTTGGGTTGGGAGGGACCTTCAAGCTCATCCAGTTCCAACCCCCCTGCCAGCAGCAGGGACACCTTCCACTAGACCAGGTTGCTCAAAGCCTCATCCAATCTGGATTTGGATGTGTCATGAGACATCACAGGAAACTGAGGCACAACATGCTTCTGGCAAGTTTCAGTTATCTCTTTTAAGGTTCTAAGCTGAGAATAAAAACTAAGGTGGCCAGAAAGGGGGACTTAATTTATTCACATTGATATTTTCCATGAAAAAAATATAGAATCATAATATCATAGTGGTTGGAAAAGACCTTCAAGATCACTGAGTCCAACCATAAACCCAACACTTCCAATTCTACCTCTAAACCATGTCCCTCAGCACCTCATATTAATGTCTCAGAGACACATTTGAGCCACCAAAATAAAATATCTTTAATGCCTTGTCACACTGGACCTTGCAGCCTAAATCACAGAATCACAGAATGATGGGGGTTGGCAGGGACCTCAGGAGATCATCCAGTCCAACCCCCCTGCCAAAGCAGGTTCCCTCCACCAGGTTGCACAAGAAAGCGTCCAGGTGGGTTTTGAACATCTCAGAGATGGAGACTCTCTGGGCAGCCTGTCCCAGGGATCCAACACCCTCACAGGAAAGAAGTTTTTCCTTCAGTTTGTCTGGAACTTCTGGTGTCCCAGTTTGTGCCCACTGCCCCTTGTCCTGGCACTGGGCACCACCCAGAAGAGCCCGGCCCCATCCATTTGGCCCCCACATTTCAGATCTTGATAGACATTGATCAGATCCCCTCTCAGGCTGCTCTTCTCCAGGCTGAACAGTCCCAGCTCTCTCAGCCTCTCCTCGTCAGGCAGATGCTCCAGGATCAAATACACTAAGGAGTCAAGGAAGGTTGATGAGAAGACATTTGTCAAGAAGGCCATTTGGGCTGCAGTGGACCTTGACCTGTTTCCCTTTACGTAGAGAATTCTCTGGGATGAAAAGCAGCAGCAGCTTTAACAGCTCTTTACAAAACTCCACAGTAGATCCCCAAATCCATACTGGGGGCTTTCAAGAGGGGCAGTGAGATAAACATCTTAACTCTGGGGAAAAACACTTTGGAAGCCCAGTGACCTGTAGTCTGGGGACCTCGGATCAGATGTCTCCTTTGGCCAAGCCTGCTGTAATGTTACACTAGGTTAGAGTGTTCCTGTTGGGGTGAAACACAGATCTCCCTCTCTTCCCCTATCTGTTCCTTGAACCCCATCCCTGGAAACCCAGCCTGACCTCACTTAGCTGGAAGAAGCTTAAACACAAGCATCTGAGAACTTAAAGCAGGACAAAAGCAGTTGCTGTAAAATCTGTCAGGATTGATCGAAACCATATTGGCTGCTTCGACTTGAAAGGCCTTAATCTCTGAGGGACAGTGTGACTGAGGGTTGAAAGATTCTGAAGACTGGTTCTCAGCCTTCACAACTTGCATCTGGGTGGATTTAACCTCCATCCCCCTCCTGTTGAAGCAGCCACTGGATATGTACAGCCCATCTCTGGATCAGGGGGAGGGGAAGCTTATGTTCCTGGTTGTCTTGAAAGGAACCATCAATCATTCCCTCAAGAAAACACCCCCTGAATCTAAACAGCATCCACAGCAGCTGCTGGAGACCTCATCCATTATTTTCCCCTGTGCACAGACAGATATTCTGTTATTTTTTTTTTTTTTAAAGAAAAAAGAAAAAAAAGAAGAAAAAAAAAAGCCCTACCAAACCCTGAAGTTCTGAAAGTTCACTCAGAAGACACGTTCAAGCATATAAGATGCCCATGGCATGTGGCCAGCTCGAGGTGACCTATAGGCTGCTCCCCCAACGGGACTTGGATTATATGAACCATCCTGTTCCTCCTAGATGGTACCATTAGTTCTCGACATCTATCGATCATCCCACCAGCTTTCCCACTGGAGGAGCACGATCCCATTCATGTGCACCTCCCCCAGCCCCTTGAGTTCCTCCCTCTCCCCTGACCACCCCTGATGACATCGTGCCCCATCTCCAACCTCCTCCAGGAGCTGAGCTCATCCCTCTTTCATTACATGGTTTGTTTTTCCTTTTTCTTTTTTCCCCTTTTCACTCCCAGGCTGCTGACAAATAGATTTATAACCAAATGTCAAAGCTCTCTGGGTCTTGGACAAGTTCTACTTACTCTGGGAAACTTCTGGAAAAAGAATTCATGAGCTGGAAGGGCTTAAATGCATCTGTGGCAGATTCAGCTCCTTGCTGTTAGCACCCTTCAGAAGAGCTGAATGCAGGCCAGGTTTTGTTTATTTTTCCTCTAAATCTTCTCACCCCACCACCTTTTTTGTCCTCCAGTGGGGAAAAAAAAAGTCTGGTGGAACCTCCATCTCCCTATTCCATTTCTTCCCCTTTAAGTATCTTATCACAATTGCTTCTAACTCCACTGCTTCCCACCCCTGCTTCTCCCAACACCTTCTCAGCATCTCCATAAAATAGGCTTGGTGGCTTCTGGAATTTCCTTCCCATCATGATGATGGCCATGGCAGTTAGCAGGTCTTAATTCATGTTCTTATGCATAGAGATTTGGCTACTGCTGCTCTGTTCTCACCAGTCTCAGGGTGGAAATTCTTTCAGAAGCTGAAGATCTCACTGCTGCCAACCGGCATGGTAACGATCCAGAACTGGAGTCACCACGTTCATGGCTAGTTTAACAACTTATTTCATTGCCAGCACCACACACTCCTTGCCTAACTCTCTGAGGTATCCAGTTTTAGACTGGAAGCCCCATTTTACGCTGAAAAGGTCAAACCCTTATTCTTCATTAAGTTCTCATTTCAGACTGCAGTTCTAGCTCTGAAACCAGGGGAAAGTGGGGGTAACTTGAGCTGGAAAGGCCACCAAGACACATCAGATGGCACGACCTGTCACAAAGGTGTGAGTCATAGAATCATGAATCGTTTGGTTGGGAAAGACCTTTGAGATCATCGAGTCCAACTGTACCTGTCCACGGCTAAACCAGATCTCTGAGCACCACATCTACCCATCTTTTAAATACCTCCATGGATGGTGACTCAACCACCTTCCTAGGCAGCCCATTCCAGGGTCCTACAGCTGTCCCTGATGTCTCTTCCCCAGACCTATTCTTCATACCTTGACAAAGAAAAATCATGGTCTTCCTCCTGCTCTGTGGAGCTATACCATACAGATGTATAAATTCAGAGTAGGTAATTTCCCAGGGATAGATCTTGAGAGGAGGACACCAGAAGATCACGAGGACGGAGCCAGGCTCTTCTCAGTGATGCCCAATGGTAGGACAAGGGGCAATGGGTGTGAGCTGGAACACAGGAGGTTCTGCTTAAACTTGAGAAGAAACTTTACAGTGAGGGTGCCAGAGCCCTGGGACAGGCTGGCCCGGGGGGGGGGGGGGGCTCCTTCTCTTGCGGCATGACATTCAAGACCCTCCTGGACGCCTTCCTGTGTAGTTTCGTTTAGGTTCCTGCTCTGGCAGGGGGATTGGACTGGATGATCTTTTGAGGTCCCTTCCAATCCCTAATATTCTGTGATTCTGTGAAACTTTCTGGAAGTGGGGAGCAGCATGTGCTAAAGTTTTGAGAGGTTTGTAAAAAGTTTCACCACAAGCTACATGAACATGATACTGAACAGGAAAGACCTTGGAAAAGGAAAAGGAAAAATGGGATGGACAGAGAAGAGGGAGAATAGATGCAAGTGGGGATAGCATGGTGTGAACATGGCACGGGTCACCACTGTCTTTACTTGCCAGGGGAATATGTGTTAAACCCTTTGCCTAGGTGACTCCCCAACTTGTCCTTCTCTGTCAGGCTACTTAAAAGTTAGTTGGCCTTTCCCACACAGGATAATGCTGCTTCTGAGAGGAACAGAAAGCTTTGCATGAGTCACCCTTACCTGGAAATCATGCTTCTACTCAGGCCAGCTTAAGAGATGAATAAAATTAGGATCATAGAATCATTGAATGTTGTGAGTTAGGGACCCACAAGGATCATCAAGGGCAAGTCCTGTCCCTGCACAGGACAATCCCAACATTCACACCATGTCCCTGAGGGCCTTGGCCAAATGCTGCTGGAATCTTGTCAGGCTTGGTGCCATGAGCACCTCCTTGGGGAGCCTGTTCCAGTGCTCCACCACCCTCTGCCTCAAGAACCTTTTCCTCATGGCCAAAATTACTTCAGTCTATCCAAACACAGGTCAAACCAAGATTGTAATGGACAACCAACAAAGTCACAACAGAAAACCAAGAAATACCTTGCACATGCTACCCAAAGGCAAACCACAGATCCTACAGGTGTCATTGAAATTCTCCCCAGCAGTGACAGTGGTGGCACTCAGCTAACATCCTGCACATGAGGCTGCAAGCCACTTTTCATGGGTACTTATACCATGTGCCATCTCTGAGCATCATCTTTGGTGCTGTAGGGAAGACAGGAGAGTCCTGAGAGTAAAACAGGCAGCAGCGAGGCTGCAAGCCACTTTTCATGGGTACTTGTACCATATGCCATCTCTGAGCATTATCTTTGGTGCTGTAGGGAAGGCAGGAGAGTCCTGAGAGTAAAACAGGCAGCAGAACCTGTGTTAACCTCCCTGCACCCAACACTAGATGTGTCTTAAATTCTGAGACTTCTTAATGATAGTGAATATCAGCCCAGAAGTAAAACATCCCGTCCTGAGGAATGTGGAGTCCTTGGTCTCCATCTCTTCCCATCTGGCCTTGGAGTAGGTGTTCTGTGAGGGTCTTTGGTGACCATGGATGCAAACTTTTTAGCTTCAGCATTCTCCAAGCCCCTCAACATAAAACCCAAAATCACACATCCATCTGAACAACATCACAGGGTTTGATTTGTAACCTGGATCACACCAGCTGGAATGAATCTCATCCAAGTGTAGGCGTTGACAGTGTGGATTTCCCTACCTGTCATCTAGACTTCCATGGCAAAAAAACCCTAGGAACTCACAGGCTGTGATTGATCAAACTTATTTTAGGTATCTACATTAGAATGAGGTGAATCATGCCTGAAAGTTCCTTTTTGTTTCCCCATTAACTATATATATAAAAAAAAAGCTCAGTCTAGACTAGATTTGAGCTGCTGGCAAGATATCTATGAAGGAAAGCCAGAAGGACAGGTCAAGATTTCAGTTCGGACAAAAAGGGAGACGGATTGGAAGAGAGAAGTGGATTTGTGAGTCATCAGTACAGATGGTGTGTTTGTGGATGAGGTTCCCAGAAAGATGGAGAGAGAAAAAAGAAACCATGTGCAAAACCCTGTAACAGTCCCTCAGGCACTGAGTAGGACAAGCAGGAGAATCCTGTGAAGGACACCAAGTAGGTGACTAGAAAAATGGGAGGAGAACCAAGAATCATGGAATGGTTTGGGTTGGAAAGGACCTTAAAGATCACTCAGTCCCAACCCCCCTGCCAGCAGCAGGGACACCTTCCACTAGACCAGGTTGCTCAAAGCTTCATCCAGCCTGGCCGAGAACACTTCCAGGGAGGGGACATCAACAACTTCCTTGGGCAACCTGTTCCAGTGTCTGACCACCCTCACAGTGAAGAAGAGGAAGAGTAATAGAAATCAAGAGGAATAAGATCTCAAAGAGAAGAGTTTTTCCAGTGACCACATGGATGGGGCTGGCAGGTCCACGTCATCCATACATCCAACGTGGGCTTGAAGCTTGGGTGGGAAGAGATTGATAGAGAACGTAATGGGAGCAGTTTCAGTGAAGGGCAGTAGATGGATGTTGGATTACAAAAGATGTGCAGGAGAAGAGATGGAGAGAGCCAGGATAGACTTCAGATTTGGGTGAAAGGTCTGGAGCACAAGTCTTATGAGGAATGTCTGAGAGAACTGGGGGTGTTGAGCCTGGAGAAAAGGAGGCTGAGGGGAGACCTTGTGGCTCTGTGCAAGTCCCTTGGAGGAGGGTGGAGAGAGGTGGGGGTGGGTCTGTTCAACCAAGGCCCAAGGGACAGGACAAGAGGAAATGGGCTCCAGTTGTGGCCAGGGCAGTTGAGATGGGATGTGAGGAAGAATTTCTTTGCTGAAAGGGTTCTGAGGCATTGGAAGGGGTTGCCCAGGGCAGTGGTGGAGTCCCCATCCCTGGAGGGATTGAAGAGTCGTGTAGACACAGTGCTGAGGGACATGGGTCAGTCATAGGGGACTGGTCAGTGTTGGGTTCATGGTTGGACTTGATGATCTGAAAGGTCTTTTCCAACGGAGACAATTCTGGGATTCTATGTGATTCTGTGGGAGAAACCAAAGCACATTTACAATGACAGGAAAGGGACAAAACAGACAAGAGCATTGAGAGAAAGCTGGAGAACTGGATAAAAGGAAGGAGAATGGGACACTGGGAAGGTGTCAGTGGAGAAGACAAGGCCAGAGGAGGTGAAAAAGAAGATGACAAATGTTTACATGTGCAAAATAAAGGGTGGATCTCTGCTTTCACCATGATTTATGGTGATGTTATGGAGAACTTGGACAGGTATTTCTGTTCAGAGTTAAGATTTCAAAAGTAGTGTCACCTTTGGGCAGCAATAGAAAACTTTCTGCTGAAAGCTGATGTCTGAATGGAATAACACAAAATTATTGTCCTTACAGAGAGATTATCCCATCAAAGTGAATTTCTTACATTTTCTCTGCATGTCTAGTGCTGCCCACTCTCAGAGATGGGGTGAAAATCTTCATTTCTGAGCAGATCCACTCGAGGAATACTCCTATTTCTCAGTTTTTATAAGAAAAATGTACATTTATAGTCGAGACAACAGGACAGGACTGAGTGCTAAACTTAGACTCTTCTTCCTGTCACAGAAGTCTCACTCACTGATCTTTGCAGCTAAATCAAGAAGCAAGAAAGCAAAATACTCCTATTCCTTTCTTTTTCTCTTTTTATCACGAGATAAACATACCCACCTGCAGAAGTCAGAGTATTTCTCCTAGTATTCATAGAATCATAGAATGGTTTGGATTGGAAGGGACCTTCAAGATCATCCAGTTCCAACCCCCCCTGCCATCAGCAGAGACACCTTCCACTAGACCAGGTTGCTCAAAGCCTCATCCAACCTGGCCTTGAACCCTTCCAGGGAGGAGCAGCCACAGCTTCTCTGG
>NW_010338049.1:18325-27400 GCF_000700745.2 Antrostomus carolinensis
TAGTGGAAGGTGTCCCTGCTGCTGGCAGGGGGGTTGGAACTGGATGAGCTTTAAGGTCCCTTCCAACCCAGACCATTCTGTGATTCTATGATTCATCAGGCTCTGATCTGATCCTGAAAACAACCTCCCAAGAAGTAATCTCCAAAATGTCAGATGCAGAAGCTGTTTGTGTGTCCCAAGGTGTGTCTGAGCACAACCCAAATGTGAACTGATCACCATCCCAATGACAACCTGGCAGAATCTTCCCTGCTGTCCACTAAGCCACCAGCCACCCTAGAAGCTGCTGCTGGGAAGGATTTTCTTCTTGGGTTGCACATGCATTGATGTGCTGCTGCTGTGTGTGCTTGTTTAAGGCTTCACTTTTTAATTTGTTTTCTAACAGGGAGTAGAACCAAAGTGATTTGGCTGCCCTCAACCTCCGTCACCCACTTTCCTCCACGACTGAATCCTCCTTTCACTCCGCTGACATCCAGATGCTAATTTGTTCTCCCCTTGACCTTACTCCTTTCCCCTCCTGATTTGAAATTAGCTTACTTAAAACATGTTTTCTTTTAAGAATCCACAGGCTTAATCCAGAACAAACAAAACACATTTTCACAAACCACCAACTGCATGAACTTCTGCCCTGGCCTTGACCGCACTCTCTCCGCCCCTCACCTCCCAACCCCCCCTTTCCCTCTACACTCTCACCATCACCAGCTGAATGAGGTTTCCAGGAAATTTTTTTTCACTGACGAATACAGTTGCAACAGCTCAGAAACTGTGGAATTTTTTGGCAGCCGCCTGGGGAGATGTTATTTTATTTACTTTCCTTTTGCATGCATGGATTTGGAGTGGTGGGTTTGGCGACGTGAGTTGGAGAAGATGAATTTGCACACGTTGGCTTTCTTTGGTGGACGATGCTGGAGGGTGGAGAAAAACCCTGAAAAGGAGAGGTCTTCATTCTTATTAATCTTCGGGGAGGAGCTCTTAAGGCTTATTAACCTTAAGGTTTCAGAGAACAGATGGTTTGGGGCTTGAAGAATTGAAACGAGACCGAGATGAGGTTGTTTGAACAAAAAAGTCAGTTATTCCAACAACACGCAGGTCAACACTTGTCCCCCTTTTTTTTTTTTCAGTGTTTTCTATGAATAGCTGGGTGTTTTCTTGTTTATTTCTTTGGTTAAGAGTCCCCTTGCCCCCCCCTCCAGAACACACAAATTCACTTCACTGTGAGGGTGGTCAGACAGTGTCCCAGGTTGCCCAAGGAAGTTGTGGCAGCTCCTCCCTGGAGGTGTTCAAGGCCAGGTTGGATGAGGCTTTGAGCAACCTGGTCTAGTGGAAGGTGTCCCTGCTGATGGAAGGGGGGGGTTGGGACTGGATGATCTTTAAGGTCCCTTCCAATCCTAACCATTCTATGATTCTATGATTCTATGAATCTCAAAGAAAGAGGTTGAATATCAACACCCTCCACCTTGAACCCCTCCTAAAATACTTCTTGTGACTTGCAAAACAGGGAGTGGTTTGGGGGGGAAGATCCTCTTTTCTACTGGGATTATCACTTTTGTGTGTCTCAGGTGGGACTGAGGCCAAGATAATTTTGCAGTGGGGGTGTCAGGTCTTCTTCCACCTGGAGCCAGGCAAAAATTTTGTGTCAATTTGTTTTTTTCTTCCTGATATGAGTCATCTTCTGTCCTGTATAGTGGAAATTTTATTCATGCATCATAGCTGTGGACTTAGGTACCTACATTCCAAGCAAACTGAAGGAAAAATTTCTTTACTGTGAGGGTGACAGAGCACTGGAATAAGCTGCCCAGAGAGGGTGTGGAGTCTCCATCTCTGGAGATGTTCAAACCCACCTGGACACTTTCCTGTGCAACCTGGTGTAGGTAACCTGCTTTGGCAGGGGGGTTGGACTGGATGATCTCCTGAGGTCCCTTCCAACTTCTACCATTCTGGGATTCTGTGAAATTAATAAAAATCTTTCCTTTGTAATGGATCATAATGGATCCATCTGAAATAGGGTAAAGTCAGGAAAAGCCAGAGGAGAATCTGGAATAACACCTTCAAATGATAGATAGATAACAGAATGGTTTGGGTCAGAAGGGACTTTTCAAGGTCATCCAGTCCCACCCCTCTGCAGTGACAGGGACATCTTCAACCAGACCAGGTTGCTCAGAGCCCTGTCCAACCTGACCTTGAATGTTTCCAGGGATGGGGCATCTACCACCTCTCTGGGCAACCTGGGCCAGGGTTTCACCACCCTCATTTGGAGTTATGAAGGTAGCACTGGAATAATTGTTATATTTCCCTTCTTTCTTTCCTCCCTCCCTTCTTTCTTTCTTTCTTTCTTTCCATCTCTCTTTTTGGTAGTTTGTATCTCCTGACCCTGAGCTGCAGCAATAAAACATTTCACTTCCATGATGAAGTGTTGACTTTTCGATGGCAGTGTATGAAGCTGACTGGTCCCACTGGAGACAAGCTGCTCAACCACAACAGTAGATAGGTACAGAGGAGGCTGAAACGTTGTTTTTCTGTGGTGACTGTGGCAAAGGGAGTGTGCTATTAGCTGTGTCATGGGAAGAGTGACAGGCTTAGCTCAACTAAGCCAGTATTACGATGGGAGGAAGGAAAGAGGGAAGATTAGAGATGGATGGGGTTGAATTACTCTCTAAATCTTTTACTACATTCTTTAAAATAAGCCTCTCCAAGGAGACACTTTCATGGCTTAGTGATCTTGGTGTCTCCAGTCTTTGGCAGTGACCAAAACCTCTCTTAATGATTGATACAAGTCAGGAAACATAGGTTATTAAATTCCTTCTTATGATTCCTCTACCTTTCTGTAGCAAGGTACACCAAAAATATCCGCTGAGTATTTCAAGTCATCATAAAATATGACTTGAAAACTATTAACCCAAACCCCCGAGGTTTTTCTGAGAGTCTGTAGGATACCTGCCTGCAACAGGCTTCATCCAAACCCAAATCATGGAGCACAACACCGAACCAACGGATTAAATTGTTCAGCCCCAGTTCAAATCAAGAAATAACACTGAAAGGTTAAAAGAGACATTTGTCACCTTTTAATTTATACATCTATAAAAAAAAAACCAAATACAAAAGCAAAACTACAGCCAGATTGTCAGGGAAAGCAAATATTGATTTGCTAAATGTTTTCAAGTGTTAAAAATCCAATTTTCCAATGAATAACAACTTCAAGAGAATGTTTTCTGTCTGTCCCAACTGTCACCCCCCATTCAGATCAGGGGATTTCAGGGTGGGGGGGGTGACACTCTGCAGGTCCCACTTGGTCCAAGCTGAGCCTGTTCCATTAGTTTCAAAATTCATTCCTGCCAGGGTACTTTTCTGAGCTGAATATCTGCTTGAGCTCATCTTTCTCCAACAGTCTTAACTTTTCTTTTCCAAGTGGAAGATTTTGTGTATTTGTTTCCTGACTGATCTCTCCAGAGCATTTTTTTTAAATTTATTTTTATTTTTTTCCTATCCACATCCTTGTCCCTGTTTTGATTTTTTTTTTTTACTGGTATTTCTTTCTCTTTCATCTCCATCCTTAATGAAGGTGTTTAATAGTAATAGGTCAAACTGATGAGGCTTTCTCTGAGAACCCTTAATAGACAGGTCATATGTAACCACTGTTCTTTATATCATAGGGTCATTGAATCATTGAATGCTGTGAGCTGGAAGGGACCCACCAGGATGATGGAGCCCAACTCCTGTCCCTGCACAGGACAATCCCAACATTCACACCATGTCCCTCAGGGCCTTGGCCAAATGCTGCTGGAATCTTGTCAGGCTTGGTGCCATCAGCACCTCCCTGGGGAGCCTGTTCCAGGGCTCCACCACCCTCTGCCTCAAGAACCTTCTCCTCATGCCCAACCTCACCCTCCCCTGCCACATCTTCCTGCCATGTCCTCTGCTCCTGGCATTCGTTGGTGGCCAGAGAGAAGAGATCAGCGCCTGCCCCTCCTCTGCCCCTTGGGAGGAAGTTCTAGACCATGATGAGATGTCCTCTCAGTCTCCTCTTTTCCAGGCTGGACACACCAAGTGACTTCAGCCTCTCCTCATACCCTTCCATCCTCTGAAACATGATTTATCCCAGCTCTTTGGCAAGCAGTTGGGAAGAATGAAACTGGTCCAAATCAGCCTGGTCTGGTTTGCAATGGGCAGCTCTGGGAGGAAATGTTCTCCATACAACACAGCTCAGCCTGCTCTCAACCAGCACGTTGCCAGCATGCCAATTCAAGCACTCTTGGATCATCAGGATGGTAACTCATGCAGAGCATCCCAAGTAGACTTTGCCTAGAGCTTAACTGGGTCAAAGCATCTGCTTTGAATGAACTCCATGGATAAAACATTAAAAAAAAAGAAAAAAAAGAAGAAAGAACCAATAAAACAAAACGAGAGATGTCACTTAAATATTGCATAATTAGATAGTCTAAGGCTGTGGGAGGAAATGAGCTTCTGCATGTCAATCCCACAGTTTGCTGTCATAGAATCATCATAGAATCATAGAATGGTTTGGGTTGGAAGGGACCTTCAAACTCATCCAGTTCCAACCCCCCTGCCAGCAGCAGGGACACCTTCCACTAGACCAGGTTGCTCAAAGCCTCATCCAACCTGGCCACAAACACTTCCAGGGAGGAGCAGCCACAGCTTCTCTGGGCAACCTGTTCCAGTGTCTGACTACCCTCACAGTGAAGAACTTCTTCCTAATATCTCATCTAAACCTCCCCTCTTTCAGTTTAAACCCATTTCCCCTTGTTTTGTCATTAACTGCCCTTATGAAAAGTCCTTCCCCAGCTTTCTTGTAGCCCCTTCAGGTACTGGAAGGCCGCTATAAGATCTCCCCGGAGCCTTCTCTTCTCCAGGCTGAACAGCCCCAACTCTCTCAGCCTGTCAAAGAGGTCCTGTGTCCTCCTGACCCAGGGCCTGGCCACCCTGTATCATCCCAAGTTATATTTATCAATTCTCTTTCCTTCTGTTTATTCACAACCTCTGAGTCAGTGAATCAAATGTCTATCGGTCAGCAGCTGGTGCATGAAGATGGCTCCTTGGGAAAGTTCAAAGCTGAGTGATATTTGGAGGGTGGCAGCATTTCCATCATCATTCTCCAGTCAACGATATGATAGATGGTGAATCTCTGAGGCTTGTTCCCCACAACAGTCTCACCAAACTGCGAACTCTTTTGCAGATCATGGGACTGTGTAGATCCTCTCTCCCACCTCATTCCACCATCAGATGGGGGAATCAGATATGGCATCTCCCACATCTGATTCATCCCTGTCCTTCTTCCTTTGGTTACAATTTTTTGTTGTTGTTGTTTTTTTTGGTCACTATTTGGGGTTCAACCTCTTTCCTGAAACTCGTCCTCTGAGGCACAAACATCAACAACACCAGCCAAAAAACCAAAAAGCTTGTGGAAACCAAGGGTGACAGCACTTACCAGATCAGGATTCCTAGCTCTAGGAGGTCCAACTGCTGGCTACTGGGAATACTGGTCTCCCTAAGGTAGTTCCAGCATTGGAGCTCTGTCCCAGGAAGGAGAAAAGCCATCAGGTAACCAAGACTTCAGTGTGACACGTCAAGACCAGTTTCTGTTGGCATCATGGTCATGTCAGAGCTGACTACAGCAATTACTCACCCATTCAAGGCAGGAATGGGGGGGGTGATGATAAAAGATGAGCTTTTATCAGCCCCAGCAGTTCCCACCACCGACAACAATCTGCCTCACAGACCACAGCATCGCCAACCCATCTCCTGTCACAATCCTCCCAGGCTTTCCCCATAAGAGATCGTTTCCATCTCTGCCGTTTCCAAAATCACAACCAGATGGGCCTGACCTCTACAACTGCTCAGCCCTGAGGAGCTCTGACTCACTCTCAAACATCATTATCCAGAAATTCGGGCTCCCTCCAGGACTTTTCTTGACAACTCCACGACAGGAGGCACAAGGGCTGGGTGAGCATTGTCCGTAACGGGACACAGTGACTAATAGTGAGTGATGATCAACATGTCAAGCTGAATTACTGATCCTGCCTTCAGATGGGGTGAAACCAGAGGTCCAGAGAACTTCTGGAAGTCTCTTTCACTAGAAATTATTTTATGCTTCTATGAAATTCATATTCTTGGAAGAACAGGGGAGTGTTACTTGGTAGTGGTCAGATTTGTCATCCCAAGAATGAGTTGTTGTTGACTTGCTTGTTTTAATGTTTTTTTCTTTAAATTATATTTTATTCTTTCTTTTTCTTTTTAATATTTTAAAAATTATTTTCTTTTTTTTTAAATTATTATTTTTAAACAATTACTGCAAGTTTCTACTTGGACTCACTTTCCACAAAATAAAACTTGGTAAATTTTTCCTGCTTCTAAAGACCAGGGATGAAACCTGAAATCCTCAACTTTGACACTTCAGGGAACATCCTACAGCCTACTGATCCTTTTAGGACATGGCCTTCTACCAGCAAAGCCCTGACCTTCTTCCAGTAACTTGGCCCCAACTGCTGATCCAAGTCAATAGACTGAACAAGATGTGGCTTCACCAAATTCCTTTGGCACACTCATCCAAACTGCAGACCTTCCTGTTGCATTGTGTGGCCACTTTGCTGGATGACTCGGTAGAGGAAAAAGGTCACTGAGAAATGGTTTTACCTCCTCACGTGCTGATGATGGAGGCAACTTCATCCTGTGGCTGTAGAACTAAGCAGAAGTATCATAGAATCACAGCGTGGTTTGGGTTGGAAGGGACCTTTCAAGGTCATCTAGTCCAACTCCCCCTGCAGTGAGCAGGGACATCTTCAACTAGATCAAGTTGCTCAGAAGCTCACCTGTTGCATCTCCCTGCACCTGGGAATACTTCTACAGACAGAGGAAGGTTTTCCTTCAGGAAAAGAGGCTTTCCCAGTATCACGTCAACACATGGCCAAACTCAGGCCTGGAGAACTCTGAGTTGTCTCTTACCAGCATGGGAATCCCATCCTGTTGTCCTCCAAGAGAGAGAAAACCCTCCTTGAGCAGCCTGTCATGCAGCTGAGCTCCTCCTGGTTGAGGAGCAGGGATTAGCATGGCCCTGCAGAGAAAACCACCCGGCTCGTCCATGTGCTCTGCTCAGAAATATGAGTGGCACAGCTTCTGCTCTGGGGGAACTCAAGTGGCTTTCCCAGGCATCTGTGAAGCATCTGAGGTTGGGCTGGTCTACTTACTTCAGTGTTCTCTCCTTCTCTTTCAATGCTGGGATAAATTCCCTCCTGACTGCTTTCCCTGGACAGGGAAGGTATCAGAGATGAAGTCCAGGTCCTTGGAGCTGCAGAAACATCAAAGAACTTCTGAGAGCTGCATCCCTGAGCAGTGATGGCAAAAGTCCTCATCCATACAGGCATAGAGAGACTACCAGAGGGCAAACGGGTCCTAGAGGGTGTAAGGGTAAAGGACTCTTAAATCCTGGAGGGATTGAAGAGTCATGTAGACATAGTGCTGATGGACATGGGTTATTCGGGGACTTGTCAGTGTTGGGTTCATGGTTGGACTCCATGATCTTAAAGGGTTTTTCCAATCCAGGCAATTCTGGGATTCTGGGATTCTGTGAAGGGGCTGAGGACCAAGCAGACCTAACCCAGAGGTGTTTTCCTTTAGACAGGAAAGTCTACTGTCTTCAACTTGGCAAAACCACCTGCATTTTAGGGACTGACTCTACCTTGGGAAGTTACCACCTTTGCATTTCTTAAGACAGCGGCATGTGGGTCTCTGCACATCTCCCAGGGTGGGTTCCTTGATGATTGCAGAAAGGTCCATGGCTTTGCAGCCAGGAGTATTGTTCTCTTGGGAGGGCAGAGCTGTCATTTTGCACTGGTGGCATTTTCACAGATGTTTCCATAAAGGAAAGCATCTGTTCCAAGCTACAGAGACTGCGTTTGGTCAAAAACATTCCCTGTTTAGAGAGGAGTGAGGCTCATGAAACTGCTATTATCTCCTTGCCTGTGTAAAATGCCCTGTCTGACCACAAGTTGCTGGTGACCTTGTCCCACATCTCATTCCAGGGATGCCCCACTAATAACATCTGTCTTTTCCACACCATCCTGGGTCATTGCTCCCATCCCACAGACACCAAGGCTGCTGGGTTGACCCATGTGGTATCTCCAGTGGTCAGAGAGATGCTATAAGGTACAAACCATGTCAATGTGCCAGCAAATGGGTTTGTGGGAACTCCTGAGTGTGTGCACACTAGTTATGTGACTGGGTAGGTCTGCATACATCATTCTAAACTGGATAGGAACATTCCTGGGTTAACCTTGGTCAGCACATCTCAAACGTGGCTTGAGCTTGGAGGGAAATCCACAGCCTGCTGCAGCCTGATCCAAGCAGTCAACGTTGCCTTCAGCATTAAGGAAACTTCATTTTCTCTACGGTTCTGACAGCTCTGAAGTGTTTTCTCCTCCCTGGGAGGTTCCCAGCTATGCATGGTCGTGCTACATGTGGACATGGGCAGCCGTGTGTGTGACTCGTGCGTGAGCATTGGTGTGTACATGTTTGGCGTGGGCTTTTGAAAGAACTTCTGTCCCTTTGGGCTTGCAATCTTTTCTGCATTAGATTCCCTGTGATGTTGCAGCCAACGGGTTTTCTTGGCATTCCAGGCGTTCAAGGAAGAAGCATGTGCTCAAAGGGTTTCAAAGAAACCCCACTGGAAGAGGGGAATTTTACATTCCCAGACTTGGAGCTTCTCCCGCCAACGCACCCTTCTCCGAACCCTTGTCCCAAGAATTGTCCTCATCCCGTCAGGGCTGGCCTCATCCTACCCTTTCCACTTCTCACCCAGGAAAAATTCCCCGCAGAAGGTTTCCTGTGAATGAACTCCTGTCAGGGAGAGTTGTTCCTCAGGGAGCTGCTGCACGTAATCAAACCAGGCAACTCCAACACTCCTCACTGATGGGTGGAACCAGCATTTTCAGTTGCTAGGGGCTGATGGCTCCTTGCTGTGAGAAATAAGAGGGTTGGGGAACAGTTGTTTGGATGAAGCTTCAGAAAATGTTAGTTCACCCAACCTTACCCCCTCTATTCTACTCTGCCCTGGTGAGGCCACATCTG
>NW_010338050.1:0-9658 GCF_000700745.2 Antrostomus carolinensis
CCTCATCTACCCCTGGACAGAACTCAATACAGTTGCTCTCTCATGTAAAGAGTGACACCACCACCTTGCCTTGCTGGCCTGTCTTTCCTAAATAGTGCATAGCCATCCATGGCAATATTGCAGTCATGTGAGCCATCCCACCATGTCTCTGTAACTGCAATGAGATCATGATTGCACACAGATCTCTAGTTCTTCCTGTTTATTCCCCATGCTGCATGTGTTGGTGTCGAGGGAATTCAGAGAGGTAACTGAGCATGCAGGTTTTTCTGGAAGGGTGCAAGAGGATCCACCATAGCCATACTGGCACAAGCCCAGCTATAACCCCTTCCCCCTTCAAATCTAGTTTAAAGCTCTCCAAATGAGCCCTGCTAATTCCTGCCCCAGCCTCCTTTTGCGCCTGTGAGATAAACCTTCCCCACATATCACTGTCTGGACTGGTGTCTTATAAAACCAGCCATTATCAAAGTATCCAAAACGCTGCCTGTAGCACTAGTCCTGTAGCCAATCATTTATGGCCTGAATTCTTCTATTCCATCCCACATCAGCACCTGAAAGTGGAAGGACAGAAGAGAAAATTAATTGTGCTCCAGACCCTTTCACCAACCGTCCCAAGGCCTTGAAATCCTTCTTCATTCCCCTCAGAGTATGGGATGCAGCTTCGTCCCCACCTGTCTGGAAGATCAGTAGTGAGTAGTAGTCCATCAGGTGCACCAGGTTGGGGAGTGCCCTGGTGATATCCCTGATCTGGGCTCCAGGAAAACTACATACTTCCCTACGTTGAGGGTCAACCGTGCATATTGGGCCCTCTGTCCCTCTCAGAAGGGAATGGCCTGCTACAATCACCCTTCTAACCAGATTAACTCTGTTGGTTACAACTGTTCTTTTAAAAAAGTCATTAGCACCTCACAGTGATCAGAACATGAAATCTCCAATTATTTCAAATGTGAAGAGGAGAGAAAGATTACAGGACAACTAGTATATCTTACAAAACATTCTGATGTGAATTCCTACACATATATATGCACAAGTGTATGTTTATACATTTGTACACATACAAATTTTATTGACTAAGTAGGGAGATCAAGCACTTTGAAGTTGGAAAAGTGTAGAATTAAAGTCATTTATATAACTGTAATTCAGTCTCTTCCATTGCACATTTTAAAGGGAAAGGAAGAAATGTGACTTTAGCTTGCGTCTATTACAAGATTGTGTTAAGTGATTGCCATTTGTCCTTACTTACATCTATGTCATAAAAATTGAGCTTATAACTTGGTGTAATGCTTTCATTTTTATACCAATAGCCAGAAGAGTTGTTAATGAGTGGTAGCAATTTGTTGAACAATTAGTGAAAAACTAGTGCATGGGCATAAAAGGGAGTGCAAAGGCAAGCAGAACTCTTGGGAAAGGGCAGGCACAACTGCTGCTTTTATTCACTAATTGGTACCTGCTGATCTGAGTGCTTACTTACGGTGGATTTGTAGAACATATCCTTAGGTCTGTTTCAAATATGGTGCAAGAGGACTTTACTGAGCTATTAGTTTTCCTCCCTTTTTTCTCATATTTTGCACAGCTCTGATCTTAAGAGAGGTCTTGATACGATCGTTAGGTCAAAATGTACAATCATTGATTGTAAAATGTTCTAGCCAAGCATCATCTAATTCTTCAAGTCATCAAAAGTGACTTGAATCCAGGTGTAATATGTTTTTCAAAAGTAACCCTGGTTGCTAGCCCTCCTCTTCTCCAATTATGCACACAAACATCCAGAGGATTACCCCAGCATTTTGAGTTCTCCACCTGAGTACAAAGAAGTAATTTTCTCTGGCTTTTCTCTAAAAAAAATAATAATTAAAAAAAAATAGTTTTATTCCTATACATCTGCTAGGTAGCTAATCTTACTTTTCATTTGTGCTCTCATAATGATAAGGACCTTGTATTGTTCACAGAGTTTAGAAGGACATCCTTCCAGTTCTCTGGAGGCATTTGCTGCTCATCTTTCTTTGCTGCGTATTGCCAACACCATCAGCTGTGTGTCTAGGACAATTTATACATAAGATAGCTTTCATATTCAATCACACAGACACACACAAGGATGCTGTAAGTGATGTCATGGAAGAAGGGGTTTGGTTTTATTTTTCTGGAAATGCTCTGCTCAACTATTCAGAAAACTGCTGTAGGTGTTGTTTCAAGGAGATAGTTATTTTTAATATTTTCATATTAATGAAGACTCCTATTTTTTACAATACTAAATACAGAAAAGTACCCATTTACCCTGTCTTTACCCATGTAGGACTATATATACAGCATTTGAATAGGAAAATATAAGTTTATTTCTATTTCTGTATATGTCGTCATGGAATCTCACAGAAGTTATTTGCCTTTCCTTTTAAAATGTAATTTGTTAATTTATTCCTTTTATCCTTACTTTGAACAGATCAGGATGAACACTGTTCAGAACAAATGTTTAGCAAGCTTAAAGCCTTAGTATTGTGCAAATCTGGATTCTAGAGACCCTAATAAGTTCTCACCTATCAAATATGTGTCTTTACTGCAAGCTACATCATTTTATAAGTTTTAGACTACAGTAAAGTAGAATAGAATAGGACTGTTTCAGTTGGAAGGGAGCTGCAATGACCATCTGGTCCAACTGCCTGACCACTTCAGGGTTGACCAAGACCTAAACCATGTTATCAAGGACATTGACCAAATGCCTCTTAAACAGTGACAGGCTTGGGGCATTTGCTCTCTAAGAACTTCTTGAGGAAGCCTGTTCCAGTCTCTGACCATCTTCTTGGTAAAGAAATGCTTCTTAATGTCCAGTCTAAACTTCCCCTGGCACAGCTTTGAACCATTTCTATACGTCCTATCACTGGATACAAGCTGGAAGAGCTCAGCACCTAACTCTCCACTTCCGCTCCTCAGAAAGCTGTAGAGAACAATGAGGGCAACCCTCAGCCTCCTTTTCTCCAAACTAGACAAACCTAAAGTCCTTAGCTGCTACTCAGAGGACATTCCTTCCAGCCCTGTTGCCTTCCGCGAAGGCGTGGCGACCTGGTTCAGGAACGGCACGGCAACCAACCCCAGGTTGCTCGGTCCATCAGCTCACAGACACCAATGTGGTGGACGGCAAATGGCGTTTATTGATGTGCGACACAGCATTATATAGCCCGGGTTAGCAACGTCACTTCCGTCTGCTTACACCATAAGCTAAATGCTATTGGCTACTAGGAGAGAGGGGCCTTATCTTTCTGTACAGCACGATATCTTCCGGCCGCCAGACCCTAACTACCACACAGCCCTTTCACCAGCTTCGTTGACCTCTGGAGACATTCAGAGATCTTCATGGCACACAAAATACTGGAAACAAAAGATGGAACTCTGAACAAAGTACTAACCCTACAAGGAAGACAAGAGCTAAAGTGCCAACGATTAAGAGGGGAAAAAAAAATCAAGGATATCTCAGATTCTTCTCTTAAAGAGGTCTTCATGGTTTCAGATTATATAGAGGGAACTCATACAGCTGGTAATTGTGTATTGCTGATATCAGATTGTTACAAGAAATACTTTAAACAATTGTCTTTTTAAACTTTTATATTAAAACTAGCAATATGGCAATGTCAATATGCTGCTTTTTATACACTAGCAACACTGAATCTTCATCTTGCCACGACCAGCTCTGTCAATGATATTTGTGTACTTTATGGCGGCACATGAACATTCCACACAAGTAATAGTCAAAATATGTTAGAATAGGGTGGTACGACATAGCAACTCTTCAGAAAGAGGTCTTGGCATCTTAGGTAAAGGGAAAATGGTGTGAAATTAGGACATACTCAGCTGTTTCTCTTTTTTTTTCCAAATCAGTAGCACTAAATTTTCAAAAGTTCTATTTGACTCCTGCTGTGTATATGCAGATACCTATATGCATATACCTGTACACATGTATCAGTCCGTATTCAAATTTATAATAACAAATAATTTGGAGTAGAACTTCATATACTTTTCCATTGCATGCTTTTCACTATTATAGCAACATTAATCTACAGCAGCAAATTTATTAAGATGATCAAATGAGGTGTCTTGAAAGCTCCCACTAGGTCATTATGATGCATCATAGCTTGAAAAATTATGAATAATGCATAAGGATCATCATGTTGACATATTACTTAGTTACATTGTTAATGCAACTGTGATACAAGAATTTCAGAAGGCAAAATTGGACAAGTCTGAAACAGTATGATGTCTGTCTAATTCCATTTAGTAAGAATGTCAAAGACTAAATAACAACCAGAACGTGATAAAAATAGAAAAAAATAATGAACTGTATACATATTGTGGAAAAGATAAAGGAAAATAGTATAGGTAAGGATCATGATGTATTTGACAAAATATTTACAAAAAAATAGTGAGACTACTGCATGATTGTCTCAGTGCTGCCCTCTCAATCACTTACAATCTGCTGTGAAGGTCTTGGGTGAATTGGCATGCATTGGAATGTACAAAAATATTCAGGAATATAATGAGCAAAGTAGCATGGCATTAATTAAGATTGATTTTTGTGGTGACATGACGAGTATCTGAGACAGATACAACTTCTTATAAACTTGAAGTTCTTAAAGTTTTCAGTATATTTTCAATAAGTGTAGATTGTACGTTGCCACATAAACTTCAGGAACTGCTCTTAATACCTGCCAAGGGAAGCCAGATCATAACACAAATCTATTACAAATTAAAAATAAAAAGATTGTTTAATAGAATAGACACTACCAATTATAGTTACCGTTCCTAGTAGAGAAGCAGTAATTGATCACTGAAGGCTTCATTACAATAAATAGTCTCCTACTAACCACATTAACAATATTCCAGTGAGTCTTTTGCTAAACCTCCAGCATCAAGAGTAAGCTCTCCTCCAAACACAGGAACCTGGTTGTCTTCATAGCACAATCAAAATAAGTAATTCCAGGTTTTTTTCCCTTTCAGGGGCAAGGTTTACCAGTTTTGTTTGAACTCAAGTTCAAATGTTCCCATCATCTATCAAATGATTTGACTGATTTCCATCAGTAATGATCAATATTAATAAACTTATTTTATCTTGTGCTAGTCCTACTTATGAAAAATCTATTTTTATTTTGATTGGGAAAATTATTTACTGAAGATAAAATGTAAAATGTTATGTAGTAATTTATATCTATTAATTTTAACTGACTATGAAAAACAATTTATTGCTAATTTTACATGTTCATTTTGGCAATATGGGTCTTTGATTTTCTAAATTCTATATCAAAAGTAAAATTTTTGGAAAAGATTTTCACTTGAGCTGAAGCAGAGCTTAATTGTGTATATTAGAAATGACATAAATTGTGAAAATTTCTTGATCCAGTTTTAAGCAAGAAGAATTTATTGCCTAGGATTTATGAAGGAAATTATGACGAACACTTACTTACTGAGTTCTGTACCTGCATATGTCTGTGTTGAAAGAAATCTCTCAGGGTTTTGCTTACCAGTATTTTGAGCTACTAACGTAAATCCTTTGTGTATTATCAAAGTAGATTTTTGAAATACAGATTGTGACATTTTCACTGGGTTTGTTAATGAAAGATGTGGCATTTTGGTACTTACATGATCGTCATACTTAATATGTTATTTCTCTGTAACACCCACATTAGATGTTGTGATATTTAACTGCCAATTGGTTTTGGACAAACAGGTTAGTATCATGGAGGAAAATCAGACTTCAGTGAAACGTATTGAAGGCTAAAATTAAAATTAAAATAACCAATTCAAAGTAAAAACTGCTTTGATTTTTTTTTTTTAGAAAACACAAAATATAATCTGAATGTAAACTGAAAAGTGCTAGAGAAATAAGAGAAGAAATAAAGGTGACAAAAAAGTGAAAAAAATAATAATAAATAGCAGAAGTGTTCTAGAAAGATAAAAGTTTGTGAAACTGGGTTCATGATAGCGAAGATAAAAACAAAGTTAAATTAATTAAATGGTAGAAGATAATTAATTTCAAAGGAAAAAACTAAAATGATAAATAAAGAGAAATGAAGGGAGGAATATTTTCTGTAGCAAACCCATGGACTGTCAAGGAAGGCAGCTGAGACGAGCGCTAAAAAACCAGTGTATTTTCTGCATGATAATGTGGGTGAGGTCAAGCTTCTGAAGAGATGTGAAATAGCAAAATGTAGGAATTTACAGGCTAAACAGTGCTGAATTATATACATTGGTGAATTAAAGTTACTGAATATAACACCCCAACAGTAGGTTAACTCCTAAAAAATTATATTGTGATCTGTGTTACCTGATTAACATAAAAAACCCCCATGTTTAGAGTTTTCAAAATGTGGTAATGGAGTTATCTATGTCATATAGAAAGTGATATATTAGACTATATTAAAATGGGGTATGATTTGGATGAAGCTGAAGTCACTTGGTTTGTTCAGCCTGGAGAAGAGGAGACTGAGAGGAGATCTCATCGCAGTCTAGAACTTCCTCACAAGGGGAGGAGGAGGGATGGGTCCTGATCTCTTCTCTCTGGTGACCAATGATAGGACCAGAGGAAATGGTGAGAGGATGTGCCAGGATAAGTTTAGGTTGGACATTAGGAAAAGGTTCTTCCCAGAGAGTGGTGGAGCACTGGAACAGGCTCTCCAGGGAGGCAGTCAAGGCACCAAGCCTGGCAATATTCAAGAAGCATTTGGATAATGCCCTCAGACATGGTCTGAATTGTGTGACTGTCCTATGCTAGGGCAAGAGTTGGACTTGATGATCCTTGTGGATCCCTTACAACTCACAACATTGTATGATTCTATGATAATTATTAAAATGATAGTGATACCACCTTTTTTTGTTTTTACATAGTCACATTTATTTTTGCCTCATTGGCTTGAACTGTTTACCTATTTGACATCTCAGATGACAAGCTTCCCCCAAAGACACAAGCTGAGATATGACCTGTTCTTCTTCTGTGCCGTTAACTGATCACACTGTTTACTTCTTGCCAAGAAATCTGTATGTTACAGCTCACTGTGTGAACAGTACCTTGGTGTTAACTGTGGCAGAATATCTCATACAGCAAGGATGCTTCCTTACTGCCATGGATTTATGTTGCTGCATTTTGTTTCTAATGTGTCACTCCCAAAGGAGTAACCACTGGTATGTACCACAATTTAGTTATGCTAGAAGTAATGGATAAAGCTTAATTCCTCAAACTTTCCCCATGGTAGCTTGAACTGTCTGAAATTATACTGGTATATGTAAGCCTTTTTGGACCATGTGAACTGTAAGTGGCTTAACTGTTTCTCTACATCCATTCAGCAATCTACTTTCTATGAGGGAGTATGACCATACTGTCAATTTGCCTTGCTCCATATTTCTGTTAAGGTTCTTGTTCCCTACATCATCTGTACTTCTTTCACACTTGGTCAGTATAGGGCTTCCTTCTGGAACAAATTACCTACCTCCCAGAGGGAACCTGGGTAAAGCTAACAGGTCATTTGCTCCAGGATCTACCTCAGATAGATAGTATGGGTGCTTACTGAAGTAAACTCAGGTTCAACACAAGCTCAGCAGGCCTTGGTCTTTCAAAAAAACTTATCCCACATCTCATGCCATAAAGTAGATTAATATAATTCCATGAATGTTCCACTCTGGCTGGCTGTCACATAACTTTCTCATTTTTTCATAACAATTTTCATAATTTCATACTTTCAAGACTGAAGAGAAACACACAATCACTATGACTGATGGCAATAGGAGTTTCATGGGCACTAGAGAAGACCAAAGTTTGATGCAATGGAAACTCTATGAGTGTCTTGCAATCACAGAGTAGTTGCGGCAGGAAGATACTTCTGGAGATCACTTGGTCAAATCCCCTGCTCAGAGTAGGGACAGCCAGAGCACATCGGCCAGGACTGTGTCCACTCTTGGAGACTGCACAACTTCTCTGGGCAGCCTGTTCTATTGTTCAGCCACCCTCACACTGATAAAATTCCCCTGGAGGACTGTTCTCCTCCAGGCCTCTCCTCATTTATCAGATGCTCCAACCTCTCAATCATCTTAGTGGTCTTTTGTTGAATTCACTCCAGTTATATCCCCACACAATTCCTGTAGTCCTAAACCTGGAGAGCTGAATCCTCCCTTGGAAGCTCAGCTGAGCCAAGGTGTCTTGCATGCTAGTTAGCTGGCATAGTGGGGCAGCTGCTACTCCAACGGATGCTGGGGACTGTGCCCTGCAGGGCATCACCACCATTGCTGTGCACACAGTCTTCAGCAGTTCCATCTGCTGCTGGAGCTTACCAGCAGTCACAGCATTCCCCAGCAGAGGCAGGGACCTTGGAGATCTTCAAGAGTCCCAGAGTCCTCTGAAAATCCCAGAAGCTGTTCCCAGGAGGTCTAGAAAAGGGGCTCAGAAACTGCTGCATAAGTGGCTGAGGCTGTTGCTTGTTTATGTTAGCTGCACTCTTCTCTAGTAAGATGCAAAAAAATGTGTAGACATATACAGTAGTCCTTTGGTCAACTTTACATGCTTGGGTATTTTCTTATTATGCATATCTGTGTGTTTTTCCCTCTTACTCATGTATTATGTATAACTAATTATTCATTGAACCAAAAAAGGCAGACCCTGTAACTAGTGTTAAGGGTACATGACTCTGCTGTATTTTTTTATTAACTGACACTAGAGAACATTTGATTTCAATGTGTTACATAGGTTTTTCATTTTCCTTCTGCATTTTTTTCTTTTTCCAAGAATTTTAAAAGAGGAAAAATGAGGGAAAAAAGAGTGGTTTATTATGTGTTCCTATCACACTCTGGACTTACTCTTCTTATATATGAAAAATTAAGGAAATATGCATTGAAAATCTTGGCATTTCAAATGTGCTGATAAGTTTTTATTATTCCATTCTCTAAGTAAGCAGGTAAAAGAAGTGGATATCTTATCAATTTTGCAGATAAGAAAGTTAAAATAATAATTTAAGTGTTACGTCCAACTCACATTGACATAAACAGAACCAAGTTTCTGGAGTTAATGACAAGATGAAAATCCATGTATTTCAATCTCAGCCTTGTGAGTGTACTATGTGGTAAATTTGAATGTTCAAGACTGGAGTTTTAAGTGCCATCAACATAATGAAAACTAATTTCACTGTATTGTTCACTTCATAAGTCTGTATGAGAAACAACAAAACAATGCATTTTCAAGGTGAGGTGTCAAAGGGAAAAACAGGACAAAACATAACACCTACCCCTCCCCAAAAGCTGAAACAATCAAGACTAATGAAACCTATGTCTAAAAAGAATTTATTGTAATAAAAATGAATAGTAAAAGTTATAAGCACTAATTAAAAGTTCAGAGAGCCTTCATTCTTTAACACATCTGTTGCTGACTTTATTTTCTCCACAGTGTAGTCTGTATAATAGACTTCAAAATAAAGAGGATGCCTGCATAAAATCTAATTCTGACTTTTGGGAACATGAGCCAGTACATCTTTTAGAGCCAATCATGCTTTGAGCTTGAGCAAAGCTTTTATTAGTTTATTGTTTAGAGGCGTATGGGAAGAATTCTGAATATAAATATCATTTTTTTAGAAAGATCACCCTACTTCTATCGTATATAGGATTATAGATGCAATAATATTTTTATTACCTGGAGTAGTAT
>NW_010338051.1:0-11765 GCF_000700745.2 Antrostomus carolinensis
TGAGCGGGGGGAAAAGCGAGAGAGAGCGCGGTCAGTGCCCGCCGGCCGGGACGCTGCCCCGCCGCCGGCTCTGCCCGGGCGGGCCCCGCTGCCGCAGGTCTAAAGGGAGAAGGCGGGTCTCTGCACTGCGGGGCAGAGAGCGGGAACGGGCCTTTGTGAGCGGCACTCGGCATCGTGCGTTGGGTTTTAATTCGCAGGAGTGGGGCTGGGGGGCGATGCGGCTTTCCGTGTCCCCGAGGTGATGGCTGGCTTAATTCCCAGCCGGTCAAATAGAGCAGGGGACAGGTAACAATAGTCGGAAAGCGGCGTGCGCTCCCGAGCCCTCCCATCACACAGAACCAGAATTCACCTTCACTAAAGCTTCCCTCCTGCACTTCAGCCAAGGCAAAGAAACCCCAGTGGGCCAGGCATGCAATGTATGCCTCTGAGCATCTCTGATCATAATCCGTGTACAAATCTCCCTCCTTTTCAACAACTTTTTAACTTGGGAAACAAACGCCCCCACAGAAGTTAAGCCCAGTGACCACCCCGTGCGTGAATCTCGGCTAAGCTGCGGTTTGGACACTGACTTTCTCCCTCTGGGCTCCCCGAAAGGGAAGGGAGCTGAACAATGATCCATTTCTGCACAGGCAGCCCGCACCCACAGAGCAGCCAAAGCCAGCTGACGGTGCAGTGCGGGAGATGCGCGTTTGCTGCTGTCTGAGCAGGGCGCATTGAAACACGGCGACTGCCGAAGAGCGGCTGGCAGCCCCCTGCGAGACCCTCCTGGCAGATTCCCTTCCCGGAGGGTGAGCGACACAAAAAGAGGCAGCTGCTTCAATGCAAGTACATCCAGTAGCTGCTGTTCCTCTGACTCTGACCTGGTTTAGTTTTATCGTTCAGTATGTCAAACACACATATGAAGGCAATACATGGACTACTCAAAAGAGAAAAAACAGCATTTGTGTATCACGTGTACAGTATCCAGCAGTGACAAAGACTTCAAGAGGGCTGAAAACTGCTGAGGAACAGATCTTGGCAAAACAAGGGAGAGAAAACACTTTATGATCCCTCTTTCTATTATTTTATTTCTTATTCCAAGACCCAGTAAGTCTGATTACTGCTCCTGGTTGTCACAGTGGTGCAAGCATGTCCAAAGATGCAGCCCCTGCCCTGAAGTTTTCTTTATCAGTAACCAACATGTAGAATTGATCTATTAAATTTCTGCTGGGTCAGACATAAAGGTACTGAGCCAATTAATGGCAGATATTCATTGTAGCACTCCCAGGGGACACTGCTGAGCAGCCGTGTTACAGGAATACTGATGCATAATTGTAATCTTCTGTTTCACCGGCCGTGGCTTTTTGTTGCCTACATATTTGAAAAGCTGCAATGAAAGAAGCAGCAAAAGAGAAAGAGAAGAACAAGAAACAAGTGCAGCATTAAAGCAATTAAGTAACACGGGAGGTTTATCCAAATAAATAAATATCTCCATTTCTCTGTATTTTCTCTGGCATCCTCTAAGAGGCCCAATCCTCATTTCCCTGTGCTCACCAACATTCCAAACTGCAGCACATTTAGGGCATATATGTGATCTATGGTGCTGTTATTTGTACAAACCATCTATTTCCACATATATGGGAATGGATTTTAAGCATACCCATATACATTACATACATGAGCGGCTGGCAGTGAGTCAACAGGGAGCGCTGGGAAGGCAAAAGCTCTCATACTGAAAGGACATTGACAATGGTCTGTTCTGGAAGACATCGTGATCCTACTCCAGCATCTCACCAAGCAGAAACGTTTTCAGAAAACCTTTTGGGTAACTGTACACAAATTAACTGTGTAAAGTGCCCCAATGGTGAGATATTCGTAAGGCTCTTCCTCTCATCCTTGCTTGTTTTATCACTTTCAAGGAAGAGAAAAATCAATCTATTTTATCAGGAAAGACAAAAGTTATTTTCCCAATTTTTATGAGTTCTGATTTCACTACAGATATTACTTTAAAATGACATCAAGGCACGCTTCATTTATCGCCATTTGGAATGGTCCGTGAAATAATTAATTCTCGCTGGAAGCAAATGGGGCTACTCCCAGCGTGCTCCATCCAAATCCAGTGGCAGATAAGAACGCAAGGGGCCCTCAGGTGACAGCAGTGTGTACTGAAGAGCAAGGCAGCACCCTGGCTGAGCTGAGCCCCTGAAAGTCAGCAGACTGACTCAAGAGACATTCTCATCATACTCTAATTAATAACAAAGCCTCTCAGCACTTTTTTTTTTTCCACACAGCCCTTGCTTAAGCGACCCTCACCAACCACACTGGAGCACAGCAGCTCAGTGTTACCATCCCTCTCATTTTATGGCTGGGCAGATGAGCTGGGGCAGAGAGGCTACTGCAGGGTCGTGCTGCAGATCACCAGCAGAATCACAGCTCAAACTCGGGTGACACTAGACTGGTACTTCAGCTCTGAGCCCCTCACGCTGCCTATGTGACATTTACTTCACTCCAGTGCAGAGGGTGAGAATGATTCCCAGCAGCCTGGGTCAGAACACGTTTGGACTTGTGCTTTCACAGAGGTGGGAGCGGAGGGGCAGAGCACCAGCAATGCCACAGAGGTGAACTGCTGTCTCACTGCGCATGTGGCCTTGAGCAAGTCACTTGTGCAGACTCTCCCTGTCTCAGTTGTCCCTTCAAAAGCACCATTCACATCCTGTTTGGATGTTACAATCAATCCCTGGTGCATACTGCCCATCACTAGGAAATGTAGCTAGTGTCCAAGAAGCACTGTGTGTGTCAACCATTATATTTCATGTTTATTACGGCTTTTAATTAATCATCTCTTGATAGCTAAACGCAGCACTATCAACCTCTACGTTACTCCCCGGCAGTTTCAAGTAAACAGTGAGGCCCTCTGGACTTGGTGAATCTTCTGACCAATATTACAGTCAATTTTCCATTCCTCTCATCCATCTTCCTAATACTGAGCTAAGCCATTTATCTCCAGGGTAATGTATTTTAACAGCAGACAAGTGCTACCTTTATTTTCAGCATGAAAGGAACCCTGGGGTGGTATAAATATTTATATGCTTATAGGAATGAAAGAGCTGGAAGTCCTTGCTTAGCGGGCCTTAACTTGTGCAGGTTACACTTTGCATGAGTAGGACTATGACCCTCTGAATTACCACAGGGGCAGAGGAAAGCAGAGGTACATGTGGTAGTGTTGAAAACAGCCATGATGTGCCGGTTTCCTCATGGAACACATTAGGCTTTTGGGTTATTTGCGATTGGCAGGGAAGAATCCAGTCTCTGGCCAAAGCAACCAATAACTTTGGTATGAGTCAAGGGTATTTCCATGTCCCTCAAATTCCTAAGTTGGGCCTTTTAATTAATTCAAACAGGAACCAATACCCAGAGTGTGCTGCCTCCCCTCTTCCTACAAGAAACATCCACTGCTAGAAATAGCTGTGAAAAGCTGCTCTACTTTCTAACAGCTTTCTAACAGAAAAAAAAAAAAGAAAAGAAAAAAAAATAAAACCAGCAGGCTTTGCAATGGATATAGTATATTCAGAAGCCTACTTCACTGAAAAGAAATTTTATTTTCACATCATCCCTCCATGGGTACCAGCAGGCTTTGCAATGGATACAGTATATTCAGAAGCCTACTTCACTGAAATTTTATTTTCACATCATCCCTCCATGGGACAGAACACCTGTGCAAAGATTAATTTCTTTATGTTACCCATTACTGAAACGCCTGTTAGGTTGAAACACCCCTAACCAGCAATGCAAACTATGTGCTTCCAATGACAGAAATTTTCTCCAACATCTCTCCATCTGTTTTTTTTTTCTTTTAAAAAAAAGGGACCAGACTCAGAGTTAGCCCAGCAAACCCCAGATCCAGAAAGACTCCCACATTGCTAGTTTCAGTGGGTAAAGAAGTAATACAGCAATTAAGAGATAGCCTGAATAAAGACACCTATAAACTTAATGGAGCATTGAAAATCCAGTCTGCAGACAGATTTTCCTGCTGTCAAACAACTGGGCAAAGGCAAAGAGAATCATCTTTGGGCAACACGCAACAAAGCAAACTTTACACAGGCTATCTGCTTCAAAATCACATCAAATAACAGAGAAATTGCCTCCTCTAGGAGTTACGGAGGGTAGGAACATTTTGTTTTCATAGCATAATTTGGTGAAACTGACTCAACACAATCAGATAACGCTGATCACTTCTGCCTCTATGTCTTTTGAAGCTGCTGCCAGGGCATGCCCTTGGAGAGGTATGGGAAAAGGCATATACAAAGAATTCCCGGGGCTGTTCATGTTCTGAAGAGGAGACCGCTCCCCGCAGTGCTACAGACGCAGGAATATTTCCCTGTAAGAGGTGTGAAATAAAAGAACAGAGGCTGGAAGAGGGCATGGAAGCACAAATACAGAGAGGCTTCCACTGCAGTGCAGGGTAAGTTTTCAAATAAGCGATGGAGCAGGACAAACGCCACAAAATAACAAGATCCTCATTTCAGATGACATGATTTTCCTGGGAAGGTATATTTTTGCTTGGATGTTATAATAAATCCCTAGTGCATATTACCCATGCAAAAGAAGAATTACAAGAACATGATAGAGACAGAAAGGTCAGGTCTGAAAACTGGGAAACACTGACTGGTATTCTTTAATTTAGCATCTTTGAATAAGACTTTTTTTTAATTTATTTTTAATACCACGTCCCATGTCTTCACTACACCTCTGCTTTGTTCAGCGTATACTGAGGACTTGCTGCGGGACTGGGTCAAAGCTGAGGTAAAATGTCCTTGTCTCTTGGGACCCTGCTGTACCCACTGCAAAGGCAGGAAGCGCGTGCCTCTGCACTCTGACACTAAAGTCCCCAAACCTGCCCACTGAGAATTGGCTTGGACATAGCACAAGTTGTAGAGTTGCTTTAGCTCAGAGCTCCATCCAGGTTCATTAGGTCCTATGAGCAGATCCTGGCCATAACAGCAGAGAGCTACAGCTGTAAAGAAAACCCTTCACAGCTCAGGCTGAAGCATGCTCAGACCTTACCAAGCCTTCAAATATTAACCTGCAAAGCTCTAGAAATTCTTTCGAGAGCATGTACAAACTGCATTTTTTGGCCTCTAACTTGGGCCAGATTTTGTCAGGTATTTATGAAGATGGTAAAAAAACAAAGACTCTTCCCCAAAGGGATTTCAGATCCCACTTCAGAAGTATAAGGGCTTAAGAGCTTTTCAGAGAACTACTGACAGATTTTTTTTTAACATAGCAAAACAGTATTTATCCCAACCTTACTCTTAGTAGCTTCTGAAAATGCAGCTTGGCTGCATTTTTCAGCAAAAAAATGAAATAGGCTGAGGCAGACACCTTTCAGAATAAGTAGATAAAACGCAACAACTCTTAGAAGCAAAGGAAAATGAGTTTTACAATGTGAGGCATTTGCCAATGCTGGCAGTAGACAATGAAATGAGTCCTAGACATGAAATACAAACATATTTATATTACAAACATGGAAGAAGGTTTTTTTAAAAAAATTAAACCATTCTATTAACAGCTTCCCCTGTAAGAGACACTTTTTCAGACAGTCTCTATCAAAGATTAAAGATGATTGCCTGCTTACACTTCACTACTTTTTTCCCTGGAATCAGTTATTGAAGAGACTGCAGAATTAGATTTAAAGTCACCAAAGTACAAATAGATGTTCAAAAATGATTCTATCAGGCTATTCCTGTTTATTTGACAAGAAAATGGAAATGAACACATCACAATTAAAGTGTAGATGGATGACAAGTGTATCTCTGATCTCTGTGGTTAATGCATCTCAGAATACAGTACTGTATTTCAGTTTCGAGACACCAAAATCTGCACTGATAGGCTTGACTCACTTTCAACTACAGCAGGAGAAAAGCATTTCAAAGTCACCAGCACAGTTGATCCAAGCTGTATAAGGAAGAGACTGGGATTTCTTCTGCCATGGTTACCCTCTATTTATTCTAGAAAGATGGAAATAAAAAATAGCTACTATTCTACCTCTACTTAAAATATCACAGCACAAAATATTTTCAATGGGACTGCCTATTTCATAGTCAGTTGCATGATCACCACTTTTTCCAAATTTCAAGGGAAAGAATACCTTACAGGAGACTGCAGGAACATCAACAACAGCTTTTCATACAACAACTCTTCAGACTCAAAAAAATTCTCACATAAGGCTGTGTTATTTTATTTCACTATAAAATACAGCTCATAGCAGATTCATATCACATTTTATTATTTTTCTCATCTCATGAACTTTTATCTAGTTTTTTGTACTCTAATGTTTGTTTCCCTCTGCAGTGATTAAACCTGCTTTTACAAACTGATCAGTCTATAAAATCATAAAACACTTTAAAAATTATTTGACCATCACCTCCCCCAGCAAAGGGCACCCAGGGATCGTACCAAAATTTCCTGGTGGTCTCATGCTGAGCTATCTGTCTCAGAGATGCACAACAAAGAGCCAACATTCGCTCAACACAACCTCCTATGAATTTATCAACTTCACAAATGGTGGTAAAATGAGCACAAGCTACATCATGGAGAAAAAAATCAAAACCTTTGTTGCTAAAGCCAATTTTCAATAACACATCTGATAATGCACAGAATAAGCCCTTTCAGAAAAACTGTTGGTGCTGTCATCTGCATACCGAGTATCTGCGGCAAAGGCAACATTAATAACAAGTTACCCTTGTAGTGGGGTCAAAAGGACAGTGCTGGTAAGACAGAGATGACAGACAACAGGCATCAGGGAAAAGATTAATATCCCTACACAGTCATACATCAAGGAACTCAATTTTTGCCTGTAATCCCAAAACTGCTGAGAGTAGGATTATTTCTGATTTCCCTATTACTAAGAAGAAAGAAACCGCTCATGGGAATAGGGCACTGCTAAATGAGAGTCCTTATGCGTGCGGAAAGGCTGTGGTTAGGTCCTAGGGCAAAAAAAAGTTGTTGCCTATGTTCCCAAGCAGTGGTCCCACCACAAGTGAGGCTGGAGTTTCATTGTGCAGGCCACTTAAAAACCATGAAAAATGAGTGTATTTCAAGAAACACTAAAGAAGCGAGAGAAGAGGAGCTTCACACAGCATTTCACAGTGGGGTAGTAGCAAAAAAAATGCCCTAAACAGAGATCAGATTGTCCGTACTCCTGACTACCTCTCAGTTACCTCCAGATATCACAATTTAGGGTGAGAGCACTTTTATGGATTGGGCTTTAATGAAAGGAAGCAATACATCTAACACAGGGAAAAGGGCACACTTTCTAAAATAACATGAAAAAAAAAAAAAAACCCATTACTGGTGTCACAACCACCAAAGTAATGATATCATAACCTTAACACTCCACAACTCTTTATCGGATAATGAAAAATGTCTTTTTAATACAACTGAAGGCTATGCATTTCAGCTTTCCCTTTCTTGGAGCACAAGCTCTTCATAGCTATTAGTAGATAAGTTTGACAGCCTGACAGAGATCTACCACCTTGGCAAGGACAACTTAGGAGAACTCTCTGTGACCGTACAAAAGCAGAGGGGAAAAAGAAAGGGGGAGGGAGTGGGGAGAGAGAGACAAAAGACGTGAGGACAGTGTTAATATTGTTACCATTCTCTCACAGCTGGTAGGGCAGCACTTATTTCAAAAATACTGGGATATGGAAGAATGGCCGACCTAGAGCTTGCTTTTTTTTTTAGAAAACTTGCACCAGACCAGGGCAAATTAATGTGACTGTAAAACAAAAGGGGCAGGTGCCAACCATCCCTTCCAGTGGCCTTGCAATTAATGAGGTGGAGTGTGGAGCGGTTGGAAACTTTCCAATGCAACTTTTTTTCTACTGAAAAAATGTGGATTCACTACAACTGACACAGTGCCAGAGCATGTCGATTTGGACAGAAAGCAGCCTGCTTGGCTCCCCTCACCGACACCACATAGTGCCCACCCCAAGCTGGCAGCGTTTCTTAATCCCCTGCCCTGCAGGAGCTTATCCAGCCTGGAAGTCCATATCCCAAGGTAAGTGACCACAAAGTTGAATTTGTATTTCTGCCCTAACAGAGTTTAGCAATTGTATTATTTTCACGAGAATCAGAATGGAAACTTTTTTCCCAAAAAAAATGTAAGGTTTCCTATAGGACAAATGTTCAAACACCAGATCCAAGTATCTCCTTTGCACAAATAATAGAGTAGCATAGAATATGTAGATGAAGCAACAGTTCAATCCCACAGCTACCAGTGTCTTCCAGTGATGTCAGTGGAAGTGATCAAGCCTTAGCTGCAGTAAAAAGCATGGAGAAAATTATATAAAAACTACAGGACTTAAGTATTGGCCAGGAAGCGGGGAGGACTGCCGAGGATTTGAGGAGGACTGTAGACTTAACCCAGATACCCCAGGACTGATAACACATACTACTATTGCCATATGCTTTAGGAAAAGAAAAACAGAAGATGATTGACCAGATATACAGAAGTTGTACTTGAGAATAATCTTAACATCAGAAGTGTGAAATTCAAGAAATTACTGGGATATGAGGAGAACTAGATAACAACTTGATTAACATCTAACAAGGCTGGAACTTGGCTTCTACAGCAGCCCCCATACAGCTTTCATACAAGAATGAAAACTGCAGAAGATAGCTCACTAACATTAGTGGATTTAATTTATTAACCTAAACTAATATTCACCTTGGTAAGGACATGCGTACAAAGGCCTTACAGCCTTTATAATGAACATAGCAATAAATAAGGTCTCCTAAAGGAATGGAAGAGAGATGGCAGTAAATATATGACACTGTCAGCCTTATATTGCTCTAATTACCAGTGCTGGACACATACAACTTCTAAGTCAAACAGACAAGATTGCTAATCCCTTTCCTTGCCTTTCACTCCAACTTATATTTGGTGTGAAGTAAAATATTATTTTAAAAAACTGACTTACTGTCTACCAGAAAAACCTTTATCTCTTGTCTTATGTCCATAGCACCACTCAACACTAACAATGCCATTACTTCAATTAAAAAAAAAAAAATAGAAAAAAATATATATAGACACTATCTATATTATAAGCCGCAATTCCAAGCTTGGAAGACTAGAACTTGTCTATTGAACTGAGGTGCTGCTCATCACATTTATCATAAGGCATATATGTTTTTGCTGAAGCATTATGCTCACAGAAGGATGCAGCTGATTTTTCATGAGAGAATACTCAGCAAAGGCCAGGAGCTGGTTCTGGCCTCACAAAATGCTAAACATAAACTCTAAACCCAAGAACACTATATAAAGCTCAAGCTCATTCTTAGGAACTCCAGAATCAAACTGCCTCAAATGCACTGACATTTAACATGGTTTTCAAAGAGCAATAGTGAAAAAGCATTGAGTAAAGGAGTAAAAAAAAAAATCCAAAGCTAATGTTTAAATAAAACTAATTTATTTAACTTCTAGCCCGAGGGTAGACGTCACAAAGTAGAGTTTATATCCTGTGTTTTGGTGGTTGTTTTCAACTAAGATATAATGCAGTGATTTCTTTTGAGAAGAGCATGAATCACTACGACTACAATTTTCTTGGGTGTGTATGATGATTTTAACTCCCTTCAAAATAGCCTGAAATGATCAGCCTTTTTACTAATGCTTTCTAATAGTTCTTTTCTTGCTAATTAATTCATACATCTAAATCATTCAAACACAGATAAGCCACTAATCACTTGCAGACTTGATAATATATCCAAAGTAGACAGCAATGCATAGAGCATACAATAAGGCTGACAAAAAGAAAGGAAAAAGGAGCTAGAAGGAAAAATAAAACTCACTTCTTCCAACAAATAGCAGGAGATTTGATTTTGCATTTATTATTTCGGATAAAATGCTCACTGATGTCAACTGATAGTCTACTACAGAAATGAGAAAAATCAGGCTGTTTCTACACAGGATGATTTTTTCTAACGTTACATGCACAGCAGCAAATTAAAGGCTGCTTTTTTTCTTTTTTTTTTTCCTTTGGTACATGGTTTGTTGTCCACATGTAGCAAAAGTAAGAAAGAAAAGAATAAGGGAGGTGGGGAAGAGCAGGTTAACAATTAACCAGCTGTTGTGAGCAATAATTCATTTAAAAGTGGAGGTTATAGCACACAAGAAATAAAGAGATTTTATTGCAAGATTACAAGAAGGAAAAGAAGAAAATTGCTTTCTTGCATGTCTATGTAAAGAATATTATAAAATGATCAATTTAATGAAATTTTAATGTATTGGAGAAAACCAAAGTGTCACAAACAATAAAAATTACAGAAAAATATACAATGCCAGTTACCGCATTATGAAGCAACATTTTATATTTCTCCCATTTTATGATTTTAAATAATCACATATTAAGTTACTTTTATTTTGTTCCAGATGGAATCATGTACTTGCTTCTTAAGCAGCTACATGCTCTAAAAATTTATTTCAGAATGAATGTTGGGGAGTTTCCGCTCTGCTTTCTTTAGATAACACAATTGTGCCCAAATTTAAGAAGGAGCTAAGTTAGTTATACCAAGGGCAATCTCAACATTTATTCAAGTTATGGAATGAAAAATGCATCGTTACCATGGCAACTGGTAAATCACATGGTATCTGCAATGAGATGCAAGGCATCTTGAGTAAACACTCATCCGTGTGCTTGTATGTCCTCCTCTGCACAGAATGGTTCCTTTGCAGAGGAACATGCACAGGAGTGCGTCACAGTCTAGATATCACTGTCTCTTCTACAAAAAGTTGATGGAAGTAATCCAAAATGTTATTTTTGCATAGGATAATTTGAACAGATCTACCATTAGAATAGGAAGAAAGACTGAGAAAAAGATCATTGAATGTTTTGCTAGAATTTGCCTCAGACCGTGAAACCTTACAAATGACAGAGTGTGCCTCTCAAACTCACTTTGTGCCCTGGCATCAGAAGACCGTTCACAACAGCATTAAAAAAAAAAAAAAAGTCTTCCTGAGTGTGAAGAGCTGCCAGACTTGCAGCAGCACATCGCACGAGGGCAGCAGGAGCTGTTGCTGCCTCCAGCCATCCACCCCACCCTTCTGACGGATGTTGCCATCCCCAAAACAAGGACAACTGATCTGCCCTTGCATCAGCCCTGAACCACGCTGCTGCTCTGACATTATCAGTAGCTAATATACAACCTCTCCCCTGAGAGGGCCTCTCTCTCTCCCCATTCATAACAAGACAACTCAGAATGGTGAAGTCCTGGTGAAGTTCCTGCAGTCTGGTGAAGTTCCCGCAGACTGGAAAAAGGGGAACATAACCCCCATTTTTAAAAACAGAAACAAGGAAGACCCGGGGAACTACAGACTGGTCAGTCTCACCTCAGTGCCAGGCAAGATCATGGAGCAGATACTCCTAGAAACTATGCTAAGGGACATGGAGAGTGAGAAGGTGACTGATGACAACCAGCACGGCTTCACCAAGGGCAAATTGTGCCTGACCAATCTGGTGACCTTTTATGACGGGGTTACAACATTGGTGGATCAGGCTAAAGCAACTGATGTCATCTACCTGGACTTGTGCAAGGCATTTGACACTGTCCCACATGACATCCTTGTCTCTAAATTGGAAACATGTGGGTTTGATGGATGGACCACTCGGTGGATAAGGAACTGGCTGAATGGTCACACTCAAAGAGTTGTGGTCAACAGCTCAATGTCTGTGTGGAAACCGGTGGTGTCCCTCAAGGTTTGGTACTGGGGCCAGTGCTGTTCAACATCT
>NW_010338052.1:0-37078 GCF_000700745.2 Antrostomus carolinensis
TCCACAGCTCCTCCCAATTTGGTGTCATTGTCAAACTTAGCTAGCAGTCCTTCAGGTCACTGATGAAGACATTAAAGAGCTCTGGCCCCAGGATGGATCCCTGCAGGACCCCACTAGTGACTGGTCACCAGCCCGATGTCACCCCATTGACTAGAACCCTTTGAGCCCGACCCACCAGCCAATTGCTCACCCATTGTATGATGTGTTTATTCAGCAGTACGCTGGACATTTTATCCATTTATAGGTGTCTAAGTAGTTATTTTGAAAAATAGAAAGAAAGCTGAAAGATCTGAAAGCTTTATTTATGATTTCTCATTCTTGTTATTCGAAAAATCTCCAAAGCTGAACAGTCCATACATATAGATCAGGCCATCTGGCTTCATGCTTCAAACATCAAACTCAGATTTTCTCTTGTAATGGTGCCACAAAAAGGTATGCAGAAGTACATTGCAGTGTAGTAGCCCTAGCATCAATATTTCAGCCCGTAACTGGCTGTAGCAGAGCTGTGACTGCATGGGTATTTTATGGGCTCATGAGAAAAGTTGATTATTTTATATTTACTGTTATGCTCCTAGTTTGGTCCTTGGCTGCTGTGACCCTCTGTCTCTTTCACCAACCGACTGAGGATGTTCCCAAATGGGTAACAAGTTGGGAAGATGATTTCATGGTCTTGCTGTTAAGGCTCTGTTTTAGTTAGGATAGTCTTAATCTGCTTTATCTTTTAAAAGAGCAGTTCCAGCCTCAAACTGAACAACTATAACTTCAGGGAAGAGCAGAGAAAATGCTGAAGACAGACATTTTGGCCAGACCAGCCTCATCACCCAACAGAGTGTAGCTTCAGGCTCCTGGATCTGGTGGCCTTCTGCAAAATTGCATTGAGATTAAGATTTTCCAACAGTGAGATGACATTCCTGTTACAGTAATTATGCCTCTTTGATTCGGGTAGACAGTTCTGACGAGTGCCTGCCGACAGGACTTCCCTTTTGCCTTTTCTCAGTCTCCCATGGAAAGTAATTTTGCTCCAATATTGGCCTGAGAGCCCACGTAGTACAGGTAACTGTGCAAGAGCAGTTGAAGTTGAAAATACAGATAACCCAGACTTCATATTTACCTAAAAGTACTAATTCATTTGACCTTTAAATTGTTATTAGAACTGTGCAATGCAAATTCGTTCTGACACTCGAGATTTTACTCAAAAGCTGTTTGGGGACAGCCTTTTTTCTTCAAGAGCTCTGCATTCATCAGTCGGTTTTCCTTGTATTAGCTGCCTTTTTGTCAGCAGTGACTGTGTTCTAGAATGAAGGCAAAGATGCATCTCTGACATTCAGTACAAATAATCTCTAAAATACTCCTATTTGCATTTCTGTGGGTAGCGTAGGAAATCTTTGACAAATCCCCCTTTCACAGGGGAGTACTGGAAAAGTTTAGATCAGAATCGTGGAGCAGAGGCTAGATTCTTTTTGTGCTTTTTCTCAGACATCCCTGATCTCAAAGGCTATAATATTATTTTTTTTTTTTATATCAGATGTTTAGTGCTCTCGGTGGTAACTGTATAAAATATAGATGTGAAAAAAGTTTTAGCTCTGAACATGTTCCAGCCTGGGTGAATGAATAATACTGAGTGAATAAATAATGTTTCTTAGATTGTTAACTGGTTAAAGGAGATGTAAGATGGGAAGTCGTAGTGTTTTGGTTTTAAACATAAGCTGAGCCACTTCTCTTTGATGTAGTTATTTATGAAAAGATTCTTATGCTTTATAAGTTAGAAGTATTAAGATACACACTTTTCTTTGATTGTACCAGGAGACTAATAGGCAATATTGAGTATATTTTTGAGATCTTTTAATAATGAAACTGAAGATTGAACAAGTTCTATAATGAGATTGTAATAAGTCTGGTTCTGTAGATGTTAAACAAAAATGATTTCCTACAGTCTTTCACTTCTCTCTATTACTAAAAGGTCAGGTTTTTTTCACCTTTGCATCACTTGTGATGTTTCTGTTGCACATCTTTTCCAGACATCAGGGTCCTTCTGCCTTTAATATACACATCTAATATAAGAAGTAAATAGGAAGTACATGTTGAGTTCTTTTTTTATAATATATGCAAGAAAATGTTGTGGAGGGCAAGTGCAGAAAATATTTTCACCTATTACTGATTGCTCAATTTAAAAATCCTCTGAAGAATCTTTTAAATCAGAATCAGTTTGAAGCCAGAGTCAATATGACAGCGAGTTTCCTATTTTAGACTTGTTAGTGTTTAGAGCTATTGCAATTAATTCTAGCTAGCTGGCATCTGCCTTGCTTCCAGAGCCATGTTGTTCATTTTATCCAGACTTGAATGTAGAATTTTCTCAACTCTTAGAAGTAATAAAGACTACATTGAAAAGTAGTGTTCAGAGGGGGGGCGGAAAAAACCCTTTCCTTGTAAAAATCAATTCATGGAAATATCTACTTGCTTGCTCTGGTTCCCTTCACGTGGGGCTACCAGCTGAACCGTAGGTGTTCCAGCTTATACGTAAGTCCAGTTAAACATTTACAGCTGCACTCAGAAATAGTGGGAACTTTTGCACACCTGTTAAAAATATTCTTGAAAAGACTACAACAGCTTTCACTTGTGAAACTGTTGTGTGAACATTAATTCATTACTAGCCAGGCTGATGGCAGCACTAATTGAACCTTTTTATAAATCATTTCTGTACCATCTTCCAGGGTAAGGCTGTGGACAGATGTTCATTTAACAAGACATCTGTGCTGGTTTAGGATGTTACTGTATCCCAGATGTTACACCGCTTTTTAAGGTTATTGGCCCTGTTTTATATGATGTTTAGTACCATCATTGTGCTCAGCAGTTTGCAGAGCGTGGGAAGGAAGGTAGGTAGTTTCTCCCCTGAATGATACAGAGTTTTTGGCATTTGAGAAAGGAGGCTCTGGAGTGCTTTGTATGAACACATTCTCATAAGACTGAAACATAAAGCACTGGATTATTAAAGTAGTTTTGATGGATGGTCTGAACAATTGTCACCTGATTTTGTTGGTAGCAACTTAGGGAGAACTTGCAGAAACTGGTGTCTGGCAATAACTTCTGGGTAATCATAAACTAGCAGCCTGGCAGTGACAGGCATCTGAGCTTAGTAGCTTTGTCAGTTATTTCACGTGGTTCCAGGAGATGTTGGCCCATGGCCTATTCCTGATCACTTTGTGGAAAGAATGACTAAGACCCAAGATGTACTTTTGACCTACATTGTATTCGTCAGGTTATGGTGCTATTGCTGTCACCTTTAAAAAAAACCCAAACAAAACCAAACAAAAAATCAGGAAAAATCCTCCCAAATATGCAAAAAAATGTCATGCATTTTTAAAAAAAGAAAGGGGAAAAAAAAGACTAAAAGAAGTAGTATCTGATTACTGGCAGATGAATAAGACACTTCCATTTTTCTCCCAGCATTGTGCATCCGTGCTTCTCTCCATGCAGTTCAGCAGAAGCCACTCCAGTGCTTCAGGTGACCTTCCTGTGCTAGCCAAGTCATGAAGGCTTTGAGACAGCCTCAGCGAGGATTTCCCCCGGTGCAGAGGGAGTACCTAATGCTCTCCTGAGCCCTGCAAGAGGGTTTTCTGGGCTCTTTTTCCTGGGGGCTAAATTTAATTAATTGCTTACCTAGTGAAGAATTATGAGATTTTTGTTTACTATGGTGTATTTAAAGATGGAGATTAATGAAAGGCATTAGCTAAGAAAGCTAATTGATAACAAATTTAGGAGAAGGTGACAAAGGATTTTGATAAATGACTCCCATTTTATGCAAATATGAGTAAAATTATTGTAAACAGTAATTATATTCAACTGGGGTTCTATATACATAAAAAGTGTAGTTTTGTCTTTCGTTGACTTTGTTTCATGAGATGCTGAATGTGCTTTAAACACTTAAAGAAGTTCGATTTCTCTCAGTGGATCTGTTCTTTTAAACGTAAATAGAAGTACTTTTGTTTTTTCCTTCTACATTGAACTCCACCGGAGGAAAAAGGCAAGCGAGAAAGCCAGTCAAAAGCTTGGCAGCACTTCAGCCTGTGTACCAAGCCCACTGCCTGTTGTACTCACTAATATTTATTGTTGTTTTCTTGTAGAGTCCGTATTGGTCAGGCTCTGCCTGTACATTTTGTTCTTGGTTTGTAAGCTGTAGGAGATGCGGCTCATCTGTGTTCGCTCCTTCTGCTGTCGCGAGCTGATGGGGTTTCTGCAATGATACATAACAGCATGATGTAGTTCCCCCCTCCTAGTAAGAAAGTTGGGGATTGCACTTCAAGATCTAGAGCAGAACTGAAGTTATAACATTAAATATCACAATTACGGGTCAGTACTCTCTGGCTTTGTGTGAGGGAAGGGGAATAGTCACGGGCTGTTGTTCCGTAATTGTTTTAAGGCAGCAAATCTGGCTCCACCCCTGTCTTGCCCCAGCAGCCTTTTCACATCCTCCTTCAGAAGAATGAACTTCAGAAGAAAAAGTCAAGTCTCAGGAGGAGAACAGAGCACAGGTTGCTTTTCCCACTTTATTTAAGGGGGAGTGCAATAAGTCAATAGAAAAATAAATTTACAGGGTTTGTCAGTGGAAAAATCTAGTGTTATGCAAACCAGCCAAAAGCTTTCTGTATAAAACTATTAAATAAAATGTATAAATTTAATGCAAATAACATTAAACAATCCATTCTTATTACAAATGTTGATTGCAATGATTAGGTATGCTATATGGCCTTCTCAAATGGCATTTTCTGTGGAAACATTAAATTATATTTGTCAGTACAGTGTATATTTCACTGTTTTGTGACTTGAATTATTTTTTTCTCTAAGTCAAGCATAAATTTGTAGGCTATAAAATATCTTCTGATGATTGTGAAATAAATGTAACTAGAAAAAAAATAAGTTAATGATATAATCTGGTATTTTTTCCACCACTACTTCAGTTTTATTTAAAACCTGCATGGCATTATGAAGGCTTTTTGTAGAGTATTTGGGGGAGGGGAATGGCAACAAAACGCCAGCCATGGTTCTATCTTTTGCTGAAAGAAGCAGTCATGTTTAATTAATGGAAACCTCTGATTTTCCTGAGTGTTAAGTAGGTTGCTAAAATACGGTAGGGAGTTCAAGGAGTGAATACTGCTCTTGTTTAAACCAAATGTTTGAAAAGACTTTGTGAGGCACTTTGGTGTTTAGTACATGAAATGTGGTTTTAATAGAAGATCTAAATCTGTATGTAAATTATTAAATAAACATAAACAATCATCATCTTCACTGTCCAGTGACCTTTTCCTGCAGGGTGGTGTTGGAGAACACTGAAATGGGGTATTTGTGAAGAAAGTAGAATTATCATTTACCTTTGTGATGATTTCAAAGTAATCCTGGTTTAACAGAAACTTGTAACTTTGCGTTGCAGATGGATAGTGGGTAGAGAAATAATTGGGATAGGATTTAGAAATAATCCCCGTTCTTAGCTGGTTGTGTTCTGTAAAGCTTCTGAGCATGCCTGCACTGAGGGAAGTGATTTCACTTCCCTGCAATCCCATCCTTTCATTTGGTGCTGGCTGATGTGCTGGGATGTTGGGAAGTACTACAAGAAATGCAACACTTAAATGCTCTTGTTTTTTTTCCCAGCTGCATTGTTTTTCTAAGTGTTAGAAGAGTGTTACCTTTTTCTTGCTGTATCTCAATCCTGCTGGAAGAGCCTATTGTATCCAATGAGTATGATGTTCCGTGTGCTCTACTCCCTGCTCTTCATTACGGATGGGAGTAAATCCGTGTGACAGTCTCAGATGCTACTGAGAGAAACGTTTGTGTCCTTCCCACTTCCAAAATACATGTCCACTTTCCAGCCAGCTCACTGATGGCTGTGTGTGTAGGTGGCTGGCACAGTGGCTGAAGGAAGGAGCGTAAGACAGTTTCTCCTGGTCACTGTGTAGTTTATTCTGGTTTAAATATGCATGAAATGTGCATTTTAAGAAACTATGCTGGAGGATTATGGAGTGGCAAAGAACTGAAGGGGCTGCTGGCTTCTATCTCCTCTAAGGAGGCTGTTACTTATTTTGTGTGTTATACGTGTGCTGTCGCTGCTTATGGATAAGCAGGCAAGGGGAAAGAGAACCTTGTATCTGTAGCGTGGCCTCTGTGCTCACAACTTCTCAGCAGTGTCCTGAACAAATTTTGTAGGGGTGCCAAGAAAAGTCCTCTGTCCTTCATCTCTTCTCGCTTTCCTCTCCCACTCTGACTCCTTTGTAAATTGAGTGGTTTGTTTCAGGCTTTGGTTTGAGGCTCATTTTCATTCTTAAACTGTTCCCAACACAATTTGAAGGACTTTGTTAGGTAGTCCAAGACAGTCGCTCTTCTTCTAGCGGGAAGGCAACACATATAGACTCAAAAGATGATTCCAGTTCTGCGTGTGGTGTCCTCTTTGATTCATGAGAGCCGAAGGTGTTGCATGGTAGAGTTTATTTCATAGCTGATCTAGTGGATCTAGTTCTGTGGAAATAGTTTGGAGAGATTTAAGGTTTATAAGACACTGTACAAAAAAAGGAAATGCTGGTTTTGGAATGATTTAATGACTTCAAAAAAGAAACCTTTTCCCCTCACCGCAGAACTAAACTCAAACCTTTCAGAGTCCTCTGTGAAAGAGGAACCAGAGCAGTTTTCTGTACAGGGGAACAAGCGGGGTGCTCGTGTGCTTGCCCGCCTGGCATCCCGATTCAAGGCATGTTGGTGGGGTGAATAGTTGCCTGGGAGCTCTGGGATGTTGGAACTGCTGAGATGCCCCAAACCGCTCAGGATTTGTGTACTTGGAATCAGAAGCTCCCAGGGTCTCCCAGGCTTTCCGTCAGCACGCCAGGCAGGTTGCCAAGTAGCCTGAAAATTTGGGAGGCGAGGTGCCAAGCTCTTGGCTCTCTTTCAAATGGGCTGCTGAACAGCTGGGAATCTGGATGCTTGGGCTTCTCAACAGCCCACCACGTTAGCTGCTGAAGAACCAGGCAGGGAAAAAAAGCTGGAATTTGTGGCTCAAACCTGTCTGCTTTCCCTCAGACCTTAGTTGCAATTGAAACAAATCTGCTGGGTATTTTAGTTTTGATGTGCTGTCCTCACGTGATGACTTTTTTAATGTGATGACATCTAGTCATCTCTCATAACATTTTATTTTATGTGTCAAAATATTTGTTTCGCTGACAATACCTGTTTCCATTTAATCGCTTTAGTGTCGTTATTATTCTATAGGAATTTCTTCCAAGGCTGCTCTGAATGGATTGGTGTCTGTTTTACAGTGTGTGTAACTACTGGCCAGGCTTTGGATTGTGTTCTCTCATTTCTATCTGTAGCTATCTCCTGTGTGCAGCAAACAGGATGCTCGTGTCTTAAAATGTTGCTGATTTAATGTATTTTTTGATCAGTAAAAGTTTGTTATTGTGTTTTTCTTGTAAGAATAATCAGAAAAACTTAAGGAGCCAACTGCTGATTCAACTGCTGTTGTTGAGAACATTACCTAGAACAGGAAAAAGGGGGAGGAGATTCCTGATTTGTACAAGGCTCAAATAATGGGTTAGCTTAAAGGTTACATAATTTAGTGCTGAAAATTTTACCTCAAAATAAAATTATTTAAATCTTTGATAAATGTAAAACTTCGATGTTTTTAAAGTGTTTTCAGTTCTAAAAAAGTTTTCCCTTCTTATGTTTGCAGGCCTCGGAGTAGAGGAAGAACTGCAGTGGAGGATGAAGACAGTATGGATGGTTTGGAGGCAGCAGAAACAGAAAACACTGTGGAAACAGGTAATGATAATACAGTGTTGATGCTGTCTGGTTATGGTTTCTCTCTGGGAAATACATTTAATTTTACAGGATTTCAGTAGACAAGGAATATTTCCTTAATTTTGTAGTACACGATGTGCATTTGTGCAGATGTAAAAGAAAAAACCCACCTATATTATTTAAACCTATATTAATTAAAGCTATTTGAACCTATTGCTTTCAAGTAGTCTAATGGGAATGCCTTAGTAGTGTAGTTATGTAGAAGCTCTTTTTCTGGTTTTGCAAGTCTGTATCTAAGAAAAATAAAAGCTCTGAAGCCATAACTGCTATTTTAAGAATACCTGCCAAAATACAGTATTACTTACTGACCTTCAGCTAACTACAGCAGATTATATACCAAAGGGATAACCGGGATAACCAAATGTTAATGCTTCCTACTGCTGCTTAGGAAACATGATAAATCTCTGTTCTTGCTTTTGTTGTTATGATAGTTCCCAAACGCTTCCAATACCAGAGGGATCTCATTGTACTGGACCGAGCAGTGTTGTAACAGTCTGTGATTTCTGTTCTGGCAGGTTAAGAGTCTAAAGAGACAAGCAGATGAGCGAACACACAAGATAAAGGCCGTGGTGAAGAACTGTCAGCTCTTTGCCAGGCACATATCTGTAGCCATTTGCCTGTTTTTAACCAGGGACTGAATGTGTGTAGAATGAAACCTGCCAGGAAAGATGAAGCCGTGGCCAATTGGCGGAAGTTTGTTGGTTTGACAGAAATAAGCCTTAAAAATGCATTGAGACATAAATGTTTATAAATTTAATTAGGTGGCCCTGTATGTGTAATGAGCAAAGTGGAAGGAAGCGCAGAGACTCTTAACAGCAGAACCTGGTGGTCAGGGCAGCAGTTGCATGGAAATGCTCACTGAGTTAAGGGAGTTGTCAAATTATTCTCATAGCTGCTAAGTAAAGGAAGTTGTGAAGCCCTTAAAGAAGAAGACAAAAATCTGAACTTAGTGTAGATCTGTAGGGAGAAGAAGTAGAGGACGTCAAAAGAGCCATTTCTGCAGCAGCATTTTGTATAAGCCATACAGGAATATGGTTGCAGTGGTGAAAACCATGAAAGAGGAGGCTGGAATTCTCAAATGGATGGAGGATGAGCTTTGACTGTATGCGCTGGTCTCTTCCTTCTTGTTTGCTAGATGGTGAATGATGTTGAGAAGGCTTTGTACTCAAGACTCTAGGCTTTGGAGAGTGTCATGAGCGTTTAGTCACAACTTGTGTTGAATTCAAGTGTTGCTAATGGTTTGTGGAGGGAGTCTAGATTAAAGCTTAATACAAGGATGCTGCATCATTTCATTCTGACAGATGTTTTTCTGCCCCTGGTAATAAGCTGCTGGTGGTAGTGAACTTGGATGCTCTTTTCCCATTTCTACAAGTGGGTAATTACCAGTTATTAAAGTTGAAAGTAAAAAAAAATTGTAGCAGGTATTTGTCTGTAGGAAAACATAGTAGGGGAAAGGAAGGTTAGTTACAATTATGTCCTATATTCCGTTTATTACTCTTGCTGTCCCACATGCTAGAAACAGTCTTATGAAAATCAGCAAAGGGGACAGAAAATGTGATTATAAGTGGTAAGTTTTAAAAATTTTAAATATGTTTAAAAAAAACCCAAAAACCACCCAACCAAGCAAACCAAAAAGAAATTCAAGCTTAACAACTGCTGGTATGCTACTGTGTAGGGAGTTTATCGATAGCTAGATTTTTTGGTTTTACATGTCATTATTAACAAAGTTCCTCAACAGAGATCTGAGAACAGTTTTTACTTTGGAGGACAGAGGGACACAGATAATTATTTTTGAGGCTCCAAGAGTGCATATAGATAAGTGTCTCTATTATCCTTCATCAGAATCGTCCTGGCTGTCACAGAGGGCTGATGCTTATTTCTAAATGCACAGGCAGCAGTGGAACTCTGCTAGAAATCCTGACAGCCAAAGGCTCTGCTGGGTCTGCTGCTGGAAGTGATGCACCATCAATTCAGTGCTGAGCCCAAGGTGGTTTTGCAAACTGTATTCTTAAGTGAAAAGAAGGTATGAAAGGACACAGGTCTGAAATCCCCTTTTTACAGGGGGAACCAGAATAGACTTGAAAGAGCATTATTGTCTCGAGCAGTTTGATAGAGACAGAATTGCAATTACTCTATTTAAAATAACGTAAAGTTGAACACCATGTGCCTTGATAGGTTTAATCACATTAACTGAAAAGTTTACTGTCTCTAAAACTTGTTCTAAGCACTTATCTGTGTTAATAATAAAGTGTGGGAGAAGGAGTAATCCCAGTTTGTTGCTCCATGTAAAACTGTATTAATCAAATTGTATTGTATTTATGTTCTAGTTGATGAGTTTCTACTTTGACTAAAAAGGGCTTTTATTTTGTTTTCTTGCAAATAGTGGACTTGCCAACAATTTGCTGTAGTAGTTGGCAAACTGAAACATAATATAGTAACATTACAAAACACAGAATGAGATCATCTGAATATGAAAAAATTCCTGACATGCAACTTCTGACATATTTTGAGTCTCCGTATTTCTATCTTCTTTTCCATTGTTTTGTTCATGTCTTGAGTATAATCAGGAATTCTTTTACTGTGTGAGGTTTTTGTTTCTTGTTTGTTTGGGTTTGGGAAGTTGTTTCTATTGTATTTATGGAGTCTAGCATAACTGGTGCCCTTCTGTGAAGCACTGTTCTAATAAAATGAGAGAAGTCCATGTTATTAATGTTGTATTCGGTGTAATGAGCACTACTTCTAGGGAAGGGAGCAATGCAGGAGGAATGAGAACTTTCCTCACAGGGAGAGAAAAGGGAGATGCCCCAACACAAGAGAGACATGGAGCAGCTAGAACAAGTCCAGAGGAGGCCACCAGGATGATCCCAGGGCTAGAGCACCTCTCCTATGAAGACAGGCTGAAAGAGTTGGGGCTGTTCAGCCTGAAAAAGAGAAGGCTCCAGGGGGATCTTATAGCGGCCTTCCAGTACCTGAAGGGGCTCCAGGAAAGCTGGGAGGGACTTTTCATAAGGGCAGTTAATGACAAAACAAGGGGAAATGGGTTTAAGCTGAAAGAGGGCAGCTTTAGATTAGATATTAGGAAAAAATTCTTCCCTGTGAGAGTGGTGAGACACTGGCCCAGGTTGCCCAGAGAAGCTGAGGCTGCTCTTCCCTGGAAGTGTTCAAGGCCAGGCTGGATGAGGCTTTGAGCAACCTGGTCTAGTGGAAGGTGTCCCTGCTGATGGCAGGGGGGTTGGAACTAGATGATCTTTAAGGTCCCTTCCAACCCAAACCATTCTATGATTCTATATAATAGTATCTAGAATAAAGAGGTGTTTTCTAGCTGCTGAATCTTTTTGGGGGGAAAAAGCAAGGAGGGCTGTAGGTACTAAACATTATTTGCATTCATAATGTTGACAGAAATGTTTGTTCAAAAGAAAAAAAAAATAAAAAAGGCCAAAGTTCTTCCTGAAGTAGCTCTTCAGTAATGCAAAGGTATGGCTGTTTTAATGGCAGTCCAGGAAACAAGTTGCTACCCTTTACAAAATTCTTGTACTCTCACATGTAAAAAGAGGCAGAATTGGAAGCAAAGCAGGGTAAGCTGTGTGCTGCTCTGATCGCTTCCGTATGGGTTATTATCCCCGCCAACTCCGGGGATTTCTGAGCCCTGCCTGTTTCTGCCAAGTGCTATGTTCACTTTGGTATAAATAAAGGTAGAATTCTTAAAGATGGAAAGAGAGAGGGATTTGAAATTGGAAAAGGAAATTTTGGAATTTGGAAAAAAAATACCTGTTTGGAGCTCAGTCAACTTTTTCCTAAAAGATGGTGCTGGTAACTGCTCCTACTGAATCAATAGACTTTCAGCTTCTTGTAAACCTCAGGGCAGATTCCTTTCCTTTACCCACCAGCCCTGTCTCTCTTGCTGATTTCTTGGGTCCTCCCTTAGTGACTCTTTTGCTTCTCAGCTTCATATTGCTCTTTCCAGCTGTCTGTTCCTTCATTTTTCTTCACTGTGGTTCCTACCAGCGATGTTGCCCTCATATTTCTCTATCCAACTGATGTTGAGCTTACCCATCCCTCCCATCATTTTAGCACCCACAGCATGATAGCGTGGTTGAGGTTGGCAGGGACCTCTGGAGATCATCTGGTCCAATCCCAGCTCAAGCAGGTCCACCTAGAGCTGGTTGCCCTGGACCATGTCCAGATGGCTTTTGAATATCTCCAAGGATGGAGACTTCACAACCTCTCTGGGCAACCTGTGCCAGCGCTCAGTCACCCTCACAGTAGAAAAGTGTTTCATGATGTTCAGAGGGAACTTCCTGTGTTTTAGTTTGTGTCTGTGGCCTCTGGTTCTGTCAAGACCTTCCAGCCATCAACACCTTCTGTCTTTCTAGCTATCAGCAAAATGCAGTTTGTTGTAGAATACTGTGTTCTCCTCTAGGTCCCCTTGTGTTGCTCCTCTCTGCAAGAGCAGTTTTCTTTTGATGAGTGAGTCTCTGTAGTGGCCTAAAAAAACCCCAAACCAAAACATGAAAGTCTGGAAAGCACGTGCCTGTGTGTGCACACATGTATGCTTATATAAAATTGCTAATCTCAAGAAAGAAATAATTTAACAAATAAGTCCTGGTAAGCTTATTGTAAGTGTGGTGGCCCTTTGCTATTAATGAAGACTCGACTTCTGCTTCGTTTTCCCCATATTAGTTTCAGCAGTTTTCTGTACTTAGAATTTCCTTGGTTCTTCAATTAAATTGACTGAAACTGAATTCTGTGTGTTAATTCTTTTATTCTCTCTTTTTTTTGAGAACACTTGTAAAGTATCCAACTCCTCCTAGAATCTCTACTCCTTTCTGTCTTTGTCTCACATAAAAATGTTGAGATTCAGACTCTGATCTGGGAGAAGTGTATTAAAATAAGTTTATTTTAACTGCTGAGTCTCGTGGGAAAATCATAGTAAATCCAACGGGTATTCTGTTTACTATCTGTATCATGTCAACCAGTTCTTAAAATAAATTAGTACTTAATAATAGACCCTTACCTCCCCACGCTGTCTGCAGGCTTCAGAACTCATAATAACATAAAAGAATCGGCATGATTTTATCAACTGGTAGCTCCTTGCCTGCATTATTGTCGTCAGTAATGTTATTTTCTAACACAGTGACATGACCTGGCCTGTTGATGTCTTGTTGGACTTCATCTTAACTCCCTGAAGTCTTCCTCTAATCAGCCTCTTTTGTCTCAGGGCAAAGCACAGAAGAACCAGAATCAAAACACTTCTCAGTGGAGGAAGGTTATACCTGTAGAAGCTGCCAAAGAATTTTGGACTAAATCAGAATCTCATCAGCTTTAAAGCACTTTTCTAGAGAAAAAAATTACTGCAATATCCTACTTATTAGAGAAAATAGTCACGTTTTGTACCAGTATGAACCACACTGAGCAGAGCCTCCCACTAAGACAGCAATACACACCTGAGAGCAAGCCCTGGTTTGAGTCAATCAATGGGAAAATCTCTCATCAACTTGTTAACACCAAAGACCTTTTAAAATCCACTTTATGCTTTTCAGGCAGATACTTAGGCCTCATCACTATGTCACTTATCACTTCTAAAATTCATAAAAGGGAGAATTAACACCACCGAGGACATTACCTGTAAATTAAATTTATCCATAAATATTTGGGGCAAATATGTGCTTAAAAATGTGCTTAAATATGTTTTTAGGCAATTAATACTCCCTGTAATCATTATAAAAGGAAAAAATAGCAGAACTGAAGCATCTTGTTATTATTAGAAGCATCTTATTATTTTTCATTGCATTCTGGTAATTTGTTTGTAATAAGGAAACCAGATGCAACAGGATGTTATTTGGTATTTGCCTTTAAATCATTACAGGTTTACTTGTTAATAGTATTTATCATCATACATGCTTAAAATGGGACATTTAAAAAAAAAATAAAATCTTATATTTCTCCTTCTAATCAATATCTCTGTCTCAAGTGGTTTAAGATCAGGTAGACTATTTTGTAGTAGGTGGAATCTGTTCTTTCCAAATAAATTCTAACCTCATGGAGTTTTTAATTGTGGAGGTTATTGCTGGAATCTAACCTCTTTTTTTTGCTTATTTACTCAATACTGCTTTTGCAGTTTTGGTATCAAACTCTACTTTGTTAAGCATAACCAACAGATTTCGGAAGGAGTCTTCAGGGAGCCAGAATATTTCACCTTCCATTTTCCTGAAGGTTAATGTTTTTGCTGCTGGTGTGTTGTCAGTGACATGACGGAGTAAATTTGTGTTGACGTTACCAGTCAAATATATTGAAATATTATCCTGTATCTTGTGTGCTGTACACTCTTCCTCACTGGAAACGGTGCTGGTTTGGGTACGTTTCAGTTCTATGGATCTCTCTCATTTTTTGGTAATGCTGTGTTGAGGGCAACTCAAGAAGAAATATTAGAGAAATTAGTCCCACCTAGATAAAATCATAATATAAACCAGGTTGGCTTTGGAGTCCTATACACATTTTCCCTGGTAACCTTTTTCTAGGTCAGGTACAAAAGGGAAGTAAAATAAAATTATTTGGGGTAATAGGAGGTACCCACCTGCAAGACACTGAAGACTGACCATAGAGAACTAAATTACTCTTAAATTCAGTACTAGTAGTGCATGTAAAAGAACATGCAGGGGAAAATCGCCATCCTAATTTTGTATAAACAAAAATCGCTCTCCAATAGCTGTTGCTACCTGAGCAAGTATTACTGTAGTTGTTCCAAGAATTGCAGCAGCTTTTTTAAGTCAAAGAAGGAAGTCAAATTCTAAGAATTAGTGGCAAAGGAATACGGGGAAAAAAACATATTTTTTTTATTATTATTTTTTTACTGTTCCTTTATAAACGCGTGGCATGACTGTGCCTTAAATGCCATGCGCAGTTCTGCTTCCCCTTCTCCAAAAGGATGAACAGTAATTGGGAAAGTACATGAGAGACCAACCAGTATGACAAGAAGTAAGTAATAGATTCTGTGCAGGGATCAGTTAAGGTCAAAGACTTCAGCCTGAAATTATATGACTGGGGAGGAATTTAATAGAGTCCCACAAAATGATGAGTGGTATGGAGAAAATGAGCGGTGAATGGTGATTCATTTTGTTTTGCAACACAGAAATTAGGGGATATCAGGTCATGTTCAGAGCACAAAGGTAGGTGTGTTTGCTCTCGGCATCTACTTAAATAACAGAATTCATTGCTGCTGGATGCTTTGGGCATGAAAAATTTTACATGGGTTTCAAAAAGACCTGGACAAATTCATGGAAAGATAATCAGATGAGTACTTGTTGAATACCACTCCTAGCTGAGGAGGTTCCTCGGTTGCGGGTCACTGGGAGCTTGTTATCCATAATATGGTGTCTTTAGAATGACTGAAATTATAGTTTAAATGGTCCTACATCGAAACCCTGATTTTTATTTTATAATCAGTACAAAATTTATAGAAATTTATTTTCTGTATAAAATATGTTTAACAAATAGGAGTTCTATTTGAATGAAAAGTGTGAAAATACGTACCAAAATGTACAAAAAAGAATAGCTGCAGACTTTCTTCTCATCTCCATATAACAACTGTCACAGTAAGTAAATCTGGGACAGTCCTTCAGATAGGAAAAAATAGGTAAGTGGTGGTTTTAAAAGAAAATACAACATGTAGAGCACTTGTGAGAATACCCAACAAAACCTGTTCTGATGCAGTTGTACATTTTGTTGTTTGTAGTTTTGAATTAAATTTTACAACGTTGACTTAAGATGAAGGAAGTATGCCTGTGTCCCTGGAAAAATGGTTCTTGCATGTGGTTATTCCCATCACACTCAGTATGATTTGTTTTTTCCCCCATTTCTCTGCCCTGGTTGTGTTTTTAGCAGGCAAGAATAGATGGCTACAAACTCAGAGCAGCCCAGGTAATGGCAGTAGCTGTCAGCAGCGATCACCTTTGTATGTCTTTTGATAGACCTTGGCTTGTCTTGGTGCTGTCTGGAAGGGTTGTAGGTGATCTGCATGGGACTGGTTAGCTGCAGTGTGTCCATTTGTTCCCTCGTGCTCAGGTGCTGAGACCTATACATACAAAGTTATTGTATGTGAAAGATTTCTGTGTGTTACTGATTGCTGTACAGGGTAGCCTGTATGTTCTCAGACACTAGAAGTGATGTTTCTATTAAATTGTGCCCTGAACAGTAACAGAGTTATGAACTCTGACTAGTGGAAACTTGTTTTGTTCCCAAGTTGGGACAGTGAGTGAAACTTGCTAATTTTAGTACTAGATAGGCATTTAAAATTCATCATTTACATTCCCTCATGAAAATTTCTTTTCACATTGTTGCTACACTGACCTGGTTTCTTCATCTGCCTAAGCTACTAGAAACTGGAGCATTTTGGTGGTGTTTGTACTTGTGTAGACGCCCATGAGGCTGTCAAACACCTTGTCCCAATAGCCCTTTTCTGATGCAGCGCTCCCCCTTCCTTCTGCAAAAATAACAGTTGCATCTGCTGGTTAAAAGCTTGTTATTCCCTGTTGTTGAACATCACAGTAAGTAACTGTTGAGACCCCTGGAATGTCCCTGCTGTGTTTGGTGATACTGGTATTTTCCAGCCTGCGATACTTTCTGTTCTTACTGAAAGTTTTGGGAGCTCATGACATGTTCTTCGTTGTCTGCCAAATAAGCAGCAGGTCTGACAGTAGAGTCCCAGCCAGTAAACTGGTTAAACAGTCAAGTCCTTGCATCCAAACAGCAGTGGAATATTTATTTTATGTTTATGACACCTGCTTTCATGTTTTGTTAGTTTTGGTTGGTTTTATTTTGTTTGGTTGGTTGGTTTTTTTTTTCCCTGGTATCACTGTGTACTGAAAATTATCTCGTAAGATTTTAAAGGAGATTTTTTTGTGGCAGAACTCTTACAGTATTTTCAGTTTTTGACTTGGAAAGTAGTTTCTACCTTAAAAAAAAAAAAAAGTTTTGGATATGCAGTCTTTGCCTGATTGCCATAGCAGAGCCCACACATATATCTCCTTATCTTACTGTAGGTTTACCCAAGTAGTTTGTAGAATAGTATCATGTGATTACTAGAAAATGGAAAAGGAATGTTTGTAACAAAAGAATATTTTAGATCTTTAGTTGGTGTTGCTTCATCACATCCCCAAAGAAATCTGTGATCATCTAATAAGATTCCAGCCATCACCACTCTCCTCGTTCCCACGAGTGTGCACGTGATGGTCTGCGAGGGAACCAGAGCCACAGATGGGCTTACAAGAACCAGGGTTTCCACCTGTGGGTCTGCATGTCCCATGCACGTCTCTTACATGGGCAGAGGTTTGAAGATAGAGCAGGAAAAGAGGAAATTATCAACACAGTTATTATTCTGAATGTTATAAATCTCTATAGAAGACATGTGAGACCAGCTGCTACTAGGAAGGCGGGTAGTCCACCTAATTGACTGAGAATGGTATGTGCTATTTGGTATTATCTTTGAGTATTCACTGTGCTCTGCTCTAGAAAGAGGAATAAAAGTAATTATTAAGAGAAGACATTTTTTAATGCTTAAAATACGGAACCTTTGTAGAGATTTTTTTCCTTATTTCAAAAATTGCAAATTACTTCTTAAACAGTATAGAACCTAAGGATTGTCTTTTCAACCCAGAGCTCAAGATATAAATCTTATTTAGGCAAATGTGATTAATTGAAAGAGAAATTTAATACACATCATAGAATCATAGAATGGTTTGGGTTGGAAGGGACCTTAAAGATCATCTAGTTCTAACCCCCCTGCCATCAGCAGGGACACCTTCCACTAGACCAGGTTGCTCAAAGCCTCATCCAACCTGGCCTTGAACACTTGCTGTACATCTTATCAATTCCAGTGACTGCCCTGCATATCTGTCCCCTGTCTACATTAGGTTTTTATTTTTTCTTGATACTATTTCCTATCTCCATCCTTTGAGATGCTCAAAGGCCATCTGGGCATAGTCCCAGCCAACTGGCTCTGGGTGGCCCTGCTTGAGCTGAGGTCTGGACACGACGACCTCTCCGGGTGCTCTCCAGCCTCACCCAAGCTGTGATTCTGTGAATGTTACTCAGGCTGTAAAGCATATGGAAGTCTCAGCCCTTTTGGTGGCTCATGTGGGTAGGAACTCTACTCCTGGTACTTTTGAGGATTTCTTTTAACCTTAATGAGAAAAGAAGACTCTTCTGTCCTCACTAGTTAAGTGGGGAAAATTATTGATATAATTGTCTTAAAGTAATAAAAATATTTTAAATGCTATGTTTCCTAGTATGTTCCTAATGTTTTAGTAAAGGATAGTGACATAAAGAAAGAATTTAGAGACATTTGGGAATTGTGCAATTAACTTTTTTTAATTCTCAGTTCCCCCACCAACTCATTAAACATGGGCAAGACCTTCACCGTGACAGAAAGAGTTATGAAAATAGGATGTAAAATAAAGCCTTATATATGAATCTGCAAATGAGCTTCACATTTATTAATCATTCATGGTTCCTTCATTCCCAGAAGCTTCAAAGTAGGATGCCATAACCCAGTCTGATGAATGTTCATTAAATGCAGTACAGTGAAAAGCAGTTAATGTGTTGTGCCAGATGCTTCTAAGAACATCTCTGAGGCAGCGATGAGGGTATCTGCTGTCCCTTTGCTGCGCCAGTGCCAGAATCCCACCTCCTAGGAGTTTGCATCATGAAATGCGTTACTTCTGTTCTTCCCTAACTTTCTTTTGGTAAACTTGAACAAAGTTGAAGTATGGCACACACAACAACTAACATAAACACTATTTTCATTCTGTTTGGTGAGCACCGTGTTTTCAGTCTTCCAACGGCATATTGAGGCGCAGTTTGGTTTATTGCAGAGACAGCAGTTGAGATGTTGTTTGTCTCATTTAGTATAATTTGGGTCCCTTCTTTTCCAGGGAAGCAAACAGCAGGGGGAAAAGCACCATAAGGATATAAGCTCGTAGAGTCGTCATGTGTAGTGAAACAATCTGTATCTTCTCCCACAGCCCAGAGTTCTTGAGAATGAGTTAGTGCCTGTGAACTCTGCCTTTCCAGCGCAATGGGTTCCCCATTAATGTATAATGAGATGAAAGCTGGCAAAGAGTAAATGGCTTCTGCTTACTTGAAAGTTTCTGCAGGCACACAATGAAGCAGAGTTCCTTTTGCAAAGTTTAACTAGGTTAAATAAATTCACCAAGATGGATCAGAGCAAGGCCACAATTTCTGGGGGTCTTCCTTGAGCATTTCATGTGTGGTTGTCCTGAGCTGTGCTGTGGGTTTTGTTTTTAGTGATTTGGCATCTGTCTTACAGGTGTTGATGTTTTGTGCTCTTCATTGAGGCTGTACTTAGAAATTTTAGGGTTACTTGCACGAAATTATCCTTCAGACCCAACATACTCTGAAAACTCACTGCAGACCATGATGAATGGCTCTGCTGGATGCTGCCTGTTTCGGGAATCCTCATCCAGGAATGATTGCAGGGATTGTTTGTTCAGACATGCCAAAAACTAAGGGTGTGGGGGTTTAGTTTATGTTGGTTTGTTTTCTGTACGGACCTATTTACTATTACAAGGGATGTATTCCCAACAAGATATTTATTTAGTGTCAAACGATTGCCCAGCATTTTTTTTTTCAGGATAGGTTAGTGGACTGGATTTAACACAAGCCATTTAGCTTTTGGAGGGGTAGTCATTTTGGGGTGTTTCAGCTGTTCAAAAACATTCCAGATATATGTTACTGAGTAGTAGCTTAACTGAAATAGGTGAAGCAATTCCAGTTTACACCAGCTCAAATAAATACCCAGGCTGGGCACACCCAGTCATGAACAGGAATTTCTTTTTTTTGTTTGTTTTTTTCTTAATTTTGTGCTTCTCTTCAGTGTGATTTAGATGCCTTCATTGAGGGTTTTAAACATTATACATTGTCTTCCTAAATGAGATAATTCAAGGTTAAAGAATAATTTTACTTCAGTCTCTACATCAAAGAAGAAAGATTTCCCCTTCTCCATGTGCTGTAGCGGGTATATTATTTCAGTATTACAGACCAAGCTGTGCAGTTTTATGTTCTGAGGATTTTCCTCTTTTTTATTGTTCTTATAAATAAGTTTAAAGCTTGTAGCAGGTTTTGTGCACACCCACTCATGTTGCAGATTCTACCCATCCATTTCTCCACTTGAAGCATTCATCCTTCTCAATATTTGATTATATTTGACATGTTGTGTATTAATTTTTTTTTTTTTAAAGTGAATGTATCCTCTGCTTAAATCTTTTAAATAATCTATTAGTTTACTCTAGCTGGACTTCTTTGAAAGAGCTGTATGTGTTGGCCTCTTAGCTCAAACCCAGGTTCACTGGAAGCTTTAGGAGATGTATGACCCAGGCGCGGTTCCTTGGTCTGGCTCTGCTGTAGGGACAGATGCAGCAGCCATGGACACTGACAGGAGGAGGCACTAGTGTCGTAAGCTGGATGTGCCAAAGAACATCTGCCAGAGTCCTATGGTTTTTATGTTATTTAGGTTTCCAAATCAAAGTATGGAGGAGTGCAGAAATGCCAAATTTGATTGCTCTGCAGCCTGGACCCTTGTTCCTGTGCATTCTGCTGCACTCGGAGCCGTGTCCCTCTGGCAAATCCCTGACTCACTCTGTGCAACGGAGAAAACCAAATGGGAAGAGGATTTAAATTGCACAGACAGTGGCAACTTGGTGTTTCATGTTTCTGAGCAGAAACAAACTTTCTAGGCAGACAGTAACACTGTCAGCTGTAGATGTATATATTTCTGTCTAACAACTGAATTAAAAGGATGGTGCAGAAATTGCTCCTATTCCTACAGTTCAGAATGAAGTTTAAGCTGGTGTAAACCATGTCCTTCCTTCCTTCACCTCCTCAGCCCTGGGCAAGCATAGAGTTAGTGTAATCCAGAATGAACTAGTGCAGGGAATTGATCAAAGTTAAAGCTAATCTGGGAGGAAAAAAAAGGTTTATTGTACCCCAGATTAGTGTGCTCACCCTGATGTTTGTTCAGGGATGATGGAGCAGGTGCACAAGAGGAGATGTGGGGAGAATGAAATTGTCTAAAACTACAGCCCCGTAAGAAAAAGTTGTCACTGAACGGCGCTTCCCCTGCCCCAGTCCTCATTACTTACTGAATATCTTTGTTTCATAGTGGTACGCTGTGTTAAGCATTCAATTTCATGCTTTAGCTAGATGTGAGGGATATTTTCCTACTCTTAATTTTGCTGTGTCTAAGAACATCGTTACATGGGTTAATTATCTATAAATAAAATGTATGTTTACAGCACAAAGGAAAGTTTACAGCTTTTTTTTATAGTATAAATAAATAAAATAAAAAATAAATAATATTATTCTTATTTTTTAAACAGAAGTCAAAGAGCAATCTGCAGAAGAGGATGCCCAAACGGAAGTGGACAGCACCAAGCAGCTAACACCAGTCCTTCAGCGCTCAGTATCCGAGGAGTCTGCAAGCTCCACTGCCTCCGTGGGTGTGGAAGCTAAAACCAGGTTAGTGAGCGAGGAGGCAGGTGCTGAGTCAGGGCCAGGGTGGGGAGTTGGGTAGTGGGGTGCAGAGTGCTTGGGGTGCAGGCTTGGGTCTTGGTACCGATGCTTTGAAGTGCTGGAACAGCAGACTGTGCTTGAGACTGATGGCTTAACTGGTGTATAGGAAGATCAAGGTGAAAAGCACATTCCTTGAGTGTTGTCCTCAGAATACGCTGATAAGCCCTTGAATTACATCATAGTAGCTGTTTAAATTAAAACAGACACAAGTGATATGACATAAACTGTGATTACTGAAGCTTTCCTACTGAGAAAATGGTGTATTAGCAAATCCATATAAAGTTATTTATGAAGTTTCAGCTTGTATGTCTGTATTTTCAAGAACAAAGTAAAACAAATCTCTTGTCATTTCTACTGTATTCTTCCTTATTTCAGAAAGTATAATATGAAAAATAATGTGGGGGTTTTTTGGTTTGTTTTTAACTTTTTATCAGTATAAATTACCCCAAAAGCAGTGAAAGTGTTAATTACATTATTTGAGGGAAACCAGAACACGCTGTCTGTGATCACTGTTGAAAGAGTATCACAAAGTTTTAGCAGAGCTTCTCTGTTGAAATCCTGATAACAGCTTTTAACCCAGTAGTGGATCTCTTCTGCTGCAGCGACTGCTGTTACCAGTTACCAGACAGTTACAGGTGTAATTATATTTTGACAGACTTTGAGAGAATCCTCCTCATCCTTTTACTTTCTCCTAGTCTGACACAGAGCATATTTTCCATGCACAAAAAATTACTTCATCTACTTGCTGCATATATAATTTTCAAGTTTTCCATAATCACAAACTTCTTAGGTTCCAACAGATACTTCCCTTCGTACAGAGAATTTCATTTCATACCCAAATGAAATATACAGAAATTTCTGTTCCTAATGGAATTTTCCAAATCTGGTATTAAATTGCAGTAAGTACGTAGAGCAGCTTGAACTGAACAGCTGTGTTGGTTCTTTATTTGACCCTGTTTTGCATTATTTGCAAAAGTTTTAGTGCTGTTTCATCCGCTCTCTGTTCTTCTCAAGGTTACTTTGTTGCTGTTATTGTGAATAGTTGATTACAGCACTTTCCCTAGCCATAAACTTGTTTCTTAAAAGCTGGACAATATTCATCCAAAAAAATCCCTCTGCATGGTTCTGAACCAGCCTTTATTTGCCCTCAACTTATTCTTCCTTCCAACTGAAGGTGTTGACGTCAATTAGTTAAGATTGAAAGGCTGTTATTGGGCCTGTTGCTTTGGCTGATCAAAGCATTAAAAAGCGAAGTACTATTAATTTTTAATAAAAATAAGAATGATCAGACCCTGTCTTGTGGCATTTTGGAAAGAAATGTATTAAGGACATGTGAAACAGTTAATTGGGAATTAGAGGTTTCTCTGATCCCAGGTCATTTTTGTTCCAGACCTGGATGCAGAATTGGTGTTAGCTGTAGATGTCATTGATGTCCTCATAACAATGGGGGGAAAAAAGCAGATGTTGTGGTTTTTTGGCAGTGTGTCTTGAAACCTAGCAGAAGAATGCCTCTTCTAATCTGTGATTTTTTGATCAATTATCTGTATTGTGTTGTGCTGACCCTGCCACCGAGCTGTGCAGGGGTAAAAGGACTGAATTCTGGGTGGCCTGGCTCTGTTCTCTTAGGAGAAAATACAACATCTGGAATAACACACACACTGATGACGTTGAGTTGTGTAATGCTGGGATGAAATAAATCAAGATTTAGCATAAGGTGTGACTTCACAAAGACTTTAAACCTGTAACTGGGGGAAGTAATTTTGAAGCTGATTTCCAAATAATTCATACTCATCAGCTTCATCTCATTTTTGTAAGCTTTTCTGTTTCTATTTTATAGTATAAGTAACTTATTCCAGTGGAAATATTTATATATCTAGAAATAAATTTAGGTATGTGAGAGATAGGAGAATTATGGGAGTTTCTTATAACAGATAGTGCAGAAATTGCCTAGAATGCAGAAAACAAACCAAAGCCTTCACCAGAAGTAGCTGAAGGTGTAGGTGAAGCTACTTTTGCATCACTTTTTTTCAGTGTTGAGCGTAAGACAATTCTGTGTTTGTCTTTGGTAGTAAAGATAAAGGAGTTAGAGAAGCACAGGACACGGGGCATGAAATGAAGTATTTTACATTAAATAATTATATATTTTGCTACTGAAAACCAGTGATTTTGACATGGTAGGATATATCAGAACCAGGATGAGGATTTCAGTAGCTGAGACATTAGCCAAAGCTTGGCTTGTGCGGTATTTTTCTCTGGATCCCTCCTAAGATTGAGGCTAAATTAAGAACGTTCAAGAAAAAGGTGAGAGAAAAGATGATCAATGTTGGAATCTTTCTGAGATGGGATATGGGAGTCCAAGAGACCTATTCACTGCAAATGGGTTTGGGGTGGGAATTTAACAACCGATTTAGGATTAGTGCTCAGAAAGCAATGTGCTAAAAACTATTAAAATAAAAGAGTATCTGAGTCATACTGGGTTAGGGAGGCTGAGAGAGGTGAGGCGTTTGTTGGAGTGCATGCTCAGAAGGAATGATTGAATTATGGACCACATGTGGGGAGGGGCAATAACGTCAAGCAAAGATAAACTATCCAGCCTGGCAGTGGTAAAAGTAATGCTGCCAGCTCTTGTATATCATGAGCGTCATGGGTTTTGGAGCCTTTTCCCTTGGTTGTTCCTTTTTCTTTTTATAAGCCTTGTGAGGAGCTTCTGTCAGGCCAGGACTTATGGCTGAGTGGAATCCAGCTTCTTCGAAAGGAATCTGCTCTCTTGCTTTGTGCTGCCTGCAGGGAGCAGGGGAAGTGCAGCCCATGAGGTGGGCAAGCAGCCAGAAACCGGCTGCGTCTTACAGCAGAGCCCACTTCTACCTTCCCACATTGTCAACTCCGAGCATTGAAAGCTAACAAGAATGGCCTAGAAACACAATTTCATAAAAGAACAAAACACCTTTTGATTAATTTTATTTTCCATCTACTTTCAGAAGTTGTAAATTGCACATTTTTACTCCTTTTGCCATAATCACCAAGACAGAACATTCTTAAAATAAAGAAGTAGAAACTGAGATTTTCACACAGCTTTTTGATTTTGTTACTTTGGTCTGCTAAAGATCTGCTCTTGTGAGGCCTTTGCTAAAACTACAAAAAAAAAAAAAAAACAAAACCAGAAACCAAAACCAAAAAAACATCAACAACCAAAACCTGGCAACACACCTTCCTGCTTTCCTGCTTCACTTGTAATTGGACAAAGTGCATAATTTTCATTCCAGACCAATTGCACTAGTCCCTCCTATTTTGTTGCTACTGCTGAGATCAAATTGGAGGGCTGGGGTGCTTTATTCCATCAAAAAGAAGTGGTTGGTGAACGTCTGTTGATTGTGTGCACAGAGAAAAAGTAGCTGTGAACTTCTTTATCTTTGTTCCTTATCTTTTTTTTTTTTTTTTTTTAATATCTTTGAAGAGAGCATGTTACAAAACTTGCAACACTCAGTGGAAAAAGGAATTGTGGAGTGGCAGAGAGATTAGATAATCCGGACAGAATAACACTGCAGTGATGGAAGGAGAAGCTAGATCTTTAGGCAAGAGGGAGTTAGATAAAATATTTAATATTAAAAATATGTTTAAAAAAAATTGTTAAAGTTGCAAAGTCAAGCACATATTTTAGGAGATATCAGTATTAAGATTAATTTTGAAACATTATTTCTTTTCATGCACATATAGTTTGTACTTTTACATGAATGTTTGTCTGCAAGAGTTCTGTCTGCAGAGAATGGACCTGATGCATGAAACAGGGTACTTGAAATCATTGCAGATTTTGTCTTTGCACTTTCAGATCTAGATCCATGTAATCAGTTACAGTGTCTTCCTCTGAAGTCAGTGATTGACTTCTACACCTGCACAGTGGCAATAACATTCCTTTGTGTTACAAAAATAAATTAATTAATAATATTGAAGTAACATTTCATAATTATATCAAAGACCAATCTTAGGCCAGAGTGAAATTACTGATTTGGCTCGTTGGGCACAATTTGAATATTGTCAGTAGGTGAAGACCAAGACCACACACTAAAAAAATGAGGAAATTGTTAAATATTTACTGATTGTCCATCCTATCTGTTCATGCATTGACTAGGGAAATGGTCTCAAGAAGAATTTGTGGCAGATTGTTGTTAAAGCAGCTCTACCTCAGATATATAGAGCAGGAAGGGACCTCTAGAAGTCATCTATTTCACCTCCTTTTCCAGGGCAGGTATCTACAACTGGCATCCTGACAGAAGTTTACATAAACTGCTTTTAACATCTTCCAATAATAAAAGCTCCAGATCTTCCCTAAACAGTCCCTTCCAGTCTCTTCTTTGTTTTTACTGCTGGAAACACTTTCCTTGCATCTAACCCCCTGTCTCCTCATTCTGGGTTTATCCCATTACTACTTGTACCATCTGCCAAGGATAATGGAAGATAGATTTCTGTGAAAGGTTCTCAGTTTATTTCCCCAGCATGCTTTACCTCATAACAGAAATCCCAAATTTGTCCATACTCACTTTGTAGATGATGTTTTCTTGAGCTCTGATTCTTCTCGCTGTTTTGAGTTCTCTCCAGGTGGTCTGCATCTTTCTTGAAGCACAGGTGTATTGCACAAATGAGGCCATAGAAAGGTTTCACGGGCAGCCTTAGTCCTGCCTTTTTCTTAGGTTGAACAGTTGACATTGTGACCATAATTGTTTTTAATGGTTTCACGTAGAACTTGTGCCTTGGAGGATTTGACACCCATCATCAATGACATTCATGACTAGGCCTTTAAGTTGCATGAACCTTTGCTCCTTGAATTAATCTGTTACGTAAAATGGTCCAACCACAGAAATCACACTTAGAAATGTTGCCTGCCCTGTGTGAGCAGGTGCTCCAGGTTTCTGGGGTCCTGCTCCCAGCCTCTCATGGATGTTTTTAGGCAGTTTTTCTGTCTCTCTCCCATCCTACTAAGGTTGTTTCTACCTGGGTCTGTCCTGCTGCTTACATGTAACTGTCCTGCCACTGGTGGGCAGCAAGCCTAGTGCTGGCAGGTCAGGTCTGTTGACACATTTTTTTCCTCTGCGAGATGGCAGACAGACAGACAGACAGACATAAGCACCCCCTGAGCAGGATTTCACAGCTGGCAGTCTGTCAGACCATGCTGAAGGACTGATAGCAGTACTTGTGGCACAGTGTCCCATGTAGACCAAGCTCAGAAGTGGATGGGATGCCTGCTTTGTCAGAGGATTGCACAGATAGATATGTCAGCTACAAATGAGGGTAAGAGTCTGGGATCTTCAGTTCTGTTTCCAATGTTGAGTGAATACAGAGTCTCCTCTCATTTCTTCAAAAAGTTACTTCTGTTTTGTTTTGGGGTTTTTTTTGCCTCCAGCTTTCTTTGTCAGTCTCTTGTCTTTTTTCATGTTGTTGACTCCTCGTCACATTCACTTTCTCTTTACTTTTCTAATCCCAGTTTCTGTTTATCAGATTTCTAATCCTAGTTTCAGCATCCATTCAGTTGCAATTTCTTCTTTTTTCTTTGGCTCTTTGCCTGATCTGCGTTTTCCTTCCCTCCATCTCTGGCGGCTCCCAGACAGGTATTTGTGACGTATTTCTTCCCTCTCCTTTCTCTATTTTCTTGTTCATTTTCCTTGTCAGCTGAGGCTGTTTTCTTTTCCTGCTTCCTTCGGCTTTTGGTGTGATCTGTAGTATTCCCTACAGTTAATTGTCCTGTTTCTCCATCACCTGCCATTTCCCTCGCACAGCAAGCCCTCTGTCGTGCCCTGCCCATTCATTCATCACTTCTTCCTTCGCTTCCATTTCACAGCTGATTGAACATGCAGCCAATTTAAATGGCAAAATCTGGACTCACAGCATCCCTAAGCTGGAGTTGCAGAGATGATCCCTGTGAGTGTCTCTAACCTTTGCCCAAAGGATGTTCATTCACAGGGTAAGGATGGTGCATATGGAGTCTGCTTGTAGACAGGGACTGAGAAAGAATAGAGCATGCGTAGTGAAGAGAGAATTTTTGATCTTGTACCTTTGATGTGCTAAAGCTTTGCTTGAGCACATGTGATCTCCTTGGTGAGGTTAGAAAGATCTGAAGAAACAAGTTTGGACTAATTTTCAAAGGGTTACAGAAAGTGTATCTGTAACTTCAAAAATGAATATAATAAAACTTAAGAAGTTTCACAGAACAGCAGAAAGGTTAATCAAAGATCTGGAGTAGCTTCCAGATAAGTAAACTAGGACCCTTCAGTCTGTAAAAGAGATTGGAGGAGGAAGATGAGAGGCTTTCAGAATTGTAGGTGGCATGGGGAAGGTGGCTGTAACATGACTGTTCAGTTTCTATCAGTGCAAGAAACTGAGGGTTGTCAAATGAAACTTACAAGGGCCAGATGCAAAATAAAAGGAGGTGATTGTTTTGCACAGCAGGTGGTTGTCCAGACTGACATGGAAATTCTTGCCAAAGGACTTTGTGGATTGCTGAAAAGTTATGTGAGCTCAAGAGCAGGCTGGGCAAGTTCATGAAAGAGAAACTGAGAATTACTGAACCTATGGGAATCGCAGCTGATACAGAGAGGCTCTGAACTGTGGGTAGTATCATATGTTTGCCCTGCTCTTGAATTTACCCTGTATATCTGCTTGTCCTATTCCTAACACTGGCCATACAGGGCTAGGTGGACCTTTAATCTGACCCAGCACAGTTTTGACTAAAGAGCTTTGTTGTATTTAATCTCCACATATTTCCAAAGACAAAATACAAAGTTTGACTTAGGCAGAACGGTATGTTTTTCCATTCCCTAATCTGACTGAACAATTTTGATGAAACTTTTTTGACAAACTGCTATTTAAAGCCAACTTGGTGTATGTTGCATTTCAGTAATTTTCATGGAGTAAGACCCTATTTAGTGTTTACATGAAGTTGCCTCCTAAGAGGTGCTGCCACCTCTGCAAGGTTTATGCAGTTTTGTGTGATCTGTGTTGATTTGCCAAGAGTGGGAATTTGACTTGACCAGACAATACTTTCTGGGCACAAAGGCACACTGAACATACAGGCCACCATACTTTTCATTTGGGTTTTCACTGTACTTTCTCTTTGGGCTTTATCACTCTCAGGTTAAATCACCTCTCAAAATTGTGTGAAGTATCACTCTTCAGGTATGGTCACAGTTGCATTCTATACGGGATTTTTGTTTGAGAGTATGAGTCAGTTCAGTTGAATATTAAAGAATGATTTCTAGATGAACTTGGAATAGACCTCTAAATTCACTTGATTCAGCACTGGCATTCTGGTAACCCCTCCTGCATTTAGAGTTTGAGCTATTAACATTTGTTTAGATTAAAGCTGACACATATTGATGGTGAATAAGAGCATATTTTCATATTTTTTAAATTTTAAAATGTTAGTAAAATGTGTTGTTTTGGTGGTGGTGTTTGGAGGGTAATGTTTTCTTTCTTTCAAATGAGAAGAGTATCATTAAGTTGATTATATGGCTCTAGAACTCCAACTGTGCTGGTTTGAAAAAATTGAAAAGCAATTATTGTCTAACGTGGTTTAATTGTTTTGTGCAAACTTGGAGTTTTAAAATTCTTCACCTGAAGTTCATACAAACTCCCTCCTGCCCTCCTTTTTTTTAAAGGAATTGTGCTGAGTAAGTTAAACACTCATTTCAAAACCAACTCTTTGTAATAGTGTCAAACCACTTCAGAATTTGAAGTTGTTCTGTGATTCAGTTTCCTATGGGAAGGAGAACGCTCCATGTCAAACACTTAAATATATCTTGCAGCTGACAACTTTTGAACTTTTTTATCTTTTTCTTTGTGGTGACTCCATGTTGCACTTTTCATTCTTCTCTATCCTTAGTATTGTTCATTCAGAAGGGTGATTTATTGGGTTGGCAACCCTATATCAATATGAAGTTCTTTTTATGCATCACCTGATGAGTTTTCTTTGGTATTTTCCTTTCAAGCTTCTTCATTATTGAGGTCCGGATATTTACAGTATATTTAGATAAAGCTGAAAAGTTTCATCTAAAACCCCGAGTTTTACAATAACTGAATGTCTGTGAATATCTCACATATATTAGAACTCACGCTGATGCAGACACCTGGCATAGTTTTAAGCCAGAAATCTCTTTTTCACTTAAAATGCAACTTGTGGGTCTTGATTTGAATTTAAGTAAATGGTGCAATGGTGTGTCTTCACTAAGGAGGAAAACAATTTACTCTTCAATAACACAACATAAAACGAGAGTGAAGGCTAAGTAGTTAGTGCATTAGCACAACCTGGCGTAGCTAAATAAATAGTAGGTCCCCTGTTGCGTTTAATTTAGCCTTTTAACATATGTTTAAACTACTAACAGGGTTAGGTGAGAGAAGAATTCTCAAGGCCAATTCTCATCAGCCTGCTTCAGTAATGTCGTGGTTTAACCTCAGCCAGCAACTAAGCCCCACACAGCCACTCAGCTGGGGATGGGGGAGAGAATTGGAAGGGTAAAAGTGAGAAAACTCGTGGGTTGAGATAAAGACAGTTTAGTAGGTGAAGCAAAAGCCACATTCACAAGTAAAGCAAAGCAAGGAATTCATTTACCCACTTCCCATGGGCAGGCAGGTGTTCAGCCATCCCCAGGACAGCCGGGCTCCATCACATGTAACGGGGACTTGGGGAGACAAACACCATCACTCCAAACGTTCTCTGCTTCCTCCTTCTTCCCCCAGCTTTACATGCTGAGCATGATGTCATACAGTGCGACATGTCCCTTTGGTCAGGTGGGGTCAGCTGTCCCAGCTGTGTCCCCTCCCAACTTCTTGTGCACCCCCAGCCTCCTCGCTGGTGGGATGGGGTGAGAGGCAGAAAAGGCCTTGACTCTATGTGAGCCCTGCTCAGCAATAGTGAAAACATCTCTGGGTTGTCAGCGCTGTTTGCAGCACAATCCCAAAGCACAGCCCCGTGCCAGCTGCTGTGAAGACAATTAACTCTATCCCAGCCACCACCAGTACAGGTAATCAGTACAAACGATGCTCTGAAGTTCTGTTTTGCTCCCAGATATTCCATTTCATTATGTTGAGCTTAATTTTAATTGTGAAAAATGGATGTGAAAAATTTTAAATTTCTGTAACAGCTTTGCTGACACAACTCAAGGTTTTATGGTTCTCACTTTCACCTTTCAAAAATGCTAAAGTGTGTGTGAAAAAGACATCCTGAAGGCATTTCCAGACAGTGAGGAAAATTACTGAATAATTCCTTTAAAAACAAACTTGCTCATGGCAGAAATCAAATTATATCCTCTTCACTTTCTTTTTCAGGCCAAAGCAGAATGAAATAGATCTTAATTACACTTTCCAATTTTTTTTTTAACTCTACTACAATTATTATCATGGCAAATAGCAGTAGTGATCATCTGTGACTTTGTATTTAATGTTAAGGTGATGGTTATAGCTAGTGGATCTTACTGGAATTGCCATGCCTTGGGTTTTCTCAGATATAATCCATTGCCTGTTCCTGTTTAAACCGCAGTAATGGCCTCTGATTTTAATAATTTGATTGATTGAAAAGAAGAATACACAGTAAAACTTCTTTGATAATTGGTGTCCCACAGTAGGCTTAGAGGGATTTGAGAAAAGTAAGAGGAGAGCATCTCTCAAGCTGAATCCATGAGTTTGTATTTCTCCTGTTGTTGACAGTTTCCGTTCATCTCTGTAGGATACTTGGATTCTTCTGTGCAGGTTCTCCTGAAAGAAGGGGACTTTTAACACCCCTCTGGAGAACAGGCACCTGCAGGATTTTCTTTAGTCTGCCTCCTTCACCATTTAGTAGTAAAAGGCTTGTAGAACTTCAAGTGTATTACTGATAGACGTGCTCAACACATGCCACTTGCTGCCTTCCTTGGCTTTCAGGTGTACAGGAGACATGGAGGGAAGTTATTCCTATGAAAATGAGTAAGGGACATTTATTCCCCCAGCTGTATACACAGCGTTGTGGGTGGATGACAGTGCCCTGTACCACTGCAGATTGTCGTGCCTTCTACCCAGGTAGGAAAAATTGGCAGGAGAGTGAGAGGACACATCTGATACTGTTGAGGGTCACACTAACTCACATGGACCAATGCAAAGATTTCCACCAGCTGCACAGCACGGTACTCACACAGACACAAGTGTAGATTTGTGAGATAGGGGACACTGCACAAACAAAACATGTTTACATAAGTCAGTCTGCACATCTGCTTATTGTTAAGGAGCCTTGGCTGACACAGGATACTCCAGTGCCATTTCCCAACTCAGAAGGATCCAGGAGAGGTTTCTGCTTACTCTTGGGAGTATAACTACAGTGGCACTTGATGTGCTTGAAATGTTGGTAGTCCTCATGCTCAGCCTTAGAATAATTTTGTTTAAAAAAAAATAAGAAGTTTGGGGACTGTCAATTTTACCTTATTTCTCTAACTTAATATTTACAAGCGAGCCAGAAGACATTTCTCCTTTTCTGGTTGTAATTTAATATTGTGCAACTCATTGCCCAATACTGGATGTGTTGAAACGAACTCCTTTCAACGGGAAAGTCTGTGTCTTAGGATGACTCCTAATGACTGTGTGTCATTGGTCAAGTAGAGGAAATAGTGACTCTTCCCCCTTCCTCCAGGGTTAACTGGCTGGAGGGCATTTCGTTTTCCTTTGTTGGGATGTGGACTGGGGAGGATTGTAGCATTTTAGATGCTTGTCAGGGGGTTGAGTAAATTCTTGGTGAGGAAGAAGCACTGATCGGACAACTTGATGAATTAAGAACTTGTAGAAGAAAATGGCTGTGGCAAAGTGCTGAGACCAATCGGTGTTTCTTGTTAGAAAGGGCATCTTTCTAAGATCCAAGTTTGGATCTCCTCTCATGGCTTGGTAGGAACAGACATTAGCTTCAGACATTAGTCTTGTTGCCTCCTATTGCATTCCCCTAAACCCAGTTCTATGTCTGGTTTCTTTTGAACATATTTTTTCCCTCATCATGTGTTAAAATTTGTGTGCATAGAGATGTGTGAAATCCTTTGGGATGAGGTGAGTTTTATAAGTACCTACTGATAATAAAGCACCTGGGAATTTCAAACCTGTCTAAAATGGTAGTGTTTGTTATGGGAAAATTGATGAGTTAAGCTGGAGTCATAAATAATGATGGGTTTATGTTTTGGTTTGGAGCATCACAGATATATCTTAAATGGGGTATTGGTGAGCTTTCTCTTTCTTTTCTTCCTCAGTAGCTTATAAAAAGATATGTGACACATCGTCTCTTGCTTGTTATCCCATTTTGAATTAGCCTGTTCTGAAAATATGCTAATTATGATAACAGATCTAGGGTTTGATCTTAAGAGTTGCCAGTATCTCAGTTTTGTTATCTTCAATATGAGAGCTCTTCTTGCATCACAGATTTAGATCCTCTAATTGCATATTGACATATGGAAAGTAGATTTGTAAGTACTTTCTGCAATCTTCAGATGATAGGAATAAAAAAACCCTCTACCTTCTGCCCATACAGACATAACTTAAAATATTTACTGAGCACTTAAACCTAAAAGGCTAACGTGATGGAACTGGCCACTTTGTACTGCATGAGAAATCAGCAGCGTGACATGTTGGGAAGCAGGGGACCATGGCTTTCCTGCGGAGGGTCTCTCCATCATCCAGATGTTAGGCAAGGAGTGTGCTGCTGCTGCTTGGTTCCAGGCATTGGGATGCCTGGTACATTTGAAGCCCCTCTGCTTACCCTTGAAAAGCATGAAACTTCCCCCCCCTCCTTTAGAATCCCTCCCCTCCATCTCAGCCCTACAGTCTCCTGGCTGTGCTTTGGGAATATTCTGCCGCTCCTGTTTTTTACTTCTGCATCTGTGTGTTCCCAAACCTTTAGCGAAGGGTTCCCCCAGCCCCCTCCCCGCAGCGAGTGCTTGAGCGCTTGTGTCAGCTGTGGTCCCCAGCTTTGCTGGAGCAGGAGCAGCAGCACAAACCATATGATTCTTGACAGCTTCACAGCTGTCCACACCACGCTGCAGAGTAGCTGTGAAACTCGCTGCTCCTGTTGTTTCACTTCACTCTGCCTGCAGAAAGCTACTGCTGGAAGTTGTGATACCAGAGCTGCCTTACAGGCTCCAGAAATATCTGCTTTACTCCCGTATTCCTTTTTCAAATAATATTGCTTTAAAAGTTAGTTTATTTTTTTTAATTACTGTTTCATGTTTCTCTTTTATAAACCTTAACATTATTGCATATTTGGTAGGACTTCACTTTAAGGAGCTTTGTTTATTTAGTCATAATTATCCTTGAGTCTTTTAATGAGCAGTGATAGTCTGTCCTAACAGGATGTATGAATAATTATTTATTCCACTGTGGATAATCTTGTGTTTGTAACTAGTGTAATTTATATACCATGGTGCTGCCTGTTTAAATCTCTTAAGTCTCCTCCCAAGTCTCTCTAGTCTCAACTAGCATAAATAGCTTTGCTTTTCCTTCTTACAAACTGCCTGCAAGGCCAGATCAGTTTTCAGTGGTAGTCTAGTGGTTATATTCACCAACATACAAATAATAATGTGTTTGTTGCTCTATTCCATTGAAAACTAGATTTAAAATAGACATAAGTACTGTTTAGCTGTGACTATTAATTTTTCCCTGTTCTTACACTACATTTATCCATATTTTCTTTGCATCTTTTTATCTTCGTGTACCTTTTTCTAAAGATTTCTGGAACGTTGTTGGACATTTACCTTCAGCTCCAGGGGTTGCACTGGCTCACGCTGGTCCTGTGTTCAGGCAGGATCAGTGAGGGATGTGTGACCGAGGCCACGAATATGAGGATGAATGTTTCCTAACAGTACTATGGTAGGGTCTTAATTTCAGTACCATGAATGGGACCTATTTTACCGGCCCACCAACCTGCATGTCCCCAAAGGTCTGTTGGCCTTAAGGAACATGAAATCCTACTTACAGGCCAGGAGTAAAAGTACTTGGCTTCATTCTGGGCTTTGTTTTGGGCTCACGACATGCTGTTCCCTGAGCATCTGACTGTCTGGGATTACCAGTAGAGCAGTTCAAAGGTATTTTACATACCCACTTGTATTTTCCTTCTTCTTTTTATTTTCCCCTAGTGTTGCTCTACGGTGAGGGCATACTCATACTCATCCCAGAGCATGTTAAACCAAATCCAAGGGCCTTTGCTGGATTCTCAGTGTCTCCTGTTCTGACCTGTAACTTTCCTTTCCTACTTGTGCCTTTTTCTGCTGCTGCTCTTGCCTCACCTGGCTGAAAAGCACAGGCACTCCTTATTTTTTTGTCCCCCCAGAATTTAGTGAATATTATACAGTTTAGCCTTAAGGTTTTCTCTTCCTCTCACCTTACTTCCCTCCACCCACCCACCCAGCACAGAGTGCCCCAAACCCAAATGTGCCACCTTACAGATGCACTGAAATCTATTTAAATGGGATCCAGGCTAAACCAAGCCTCAATCCAAGTGCCCGATTCCCTGAGGCATCTTTTTGGGGTCTTAGGGGCATAAATATGAAGAAAACAGAATTGCTCATTTAAGCATAAATAAATGTGTTAAATGGGCTTCTTTTAATGCAAACTGCATTAGTTGCAGAAGTTCACATTTTAAGTTTGTGGATATGTTTATTATAGAAATATTTTTCAGTAGCTTCCATATGATGTGACACAAGGAGCGCTGTCAGAGCTGTCACTTCAATGCTGTTGCTATGTTATGCATGTTAAAACATAATTGCAAATGGTACTGGGATATTGTAGCGGTCACAGTTCTGTAAATATCAGTTTCCTCTAGTGCAACTTTTTTAGGTATCGTTTTGATTTTAAATATTAAAGTAAATGAGGATATTTGGATTTGTGTATGCTGTATGTCCTGGTATGTGTGACTGTAGCCATTGTTGTGATTCTTCTCATTATTCCAGTTTTTTTCCATGATTCATTAAACCTTTTGGTGTAGAGTGTTTGCACATTGTGTTACACATAAAGTGTATGTGCTTACAGAAAGGTACACGTGTAGTAATGTTCTGTGTTCAAAAAGGCACAGCTTTGCCTTTTCTGTGATGGCAACGATGGCAACATTCTTTTAATGGGTGTGAGGTGTTAATTAAGTTCTTCCTCCCATTCTTTTCTTTTTTTTTTTCCTTCTTCCTTGCTTCCAATGCCTTTTAGCAAGCGTGTGTCTAGACATACAGAATTTTTGAACAAAAATGTTATATTAATAATTTGAATATTATATGTGAGAGGGTTGGTTTGTTTGCGAACAAAAAAGTTCTTTTAATGTACCTTCAAATTAGCTGGAAATTGTTCCTGAATTCTGGTAACTGACAGCACTTGGGAGCTTTTATTGTTTTGTTATAAAGGGTTAAATTGGCATGAAAGTTGCTCTTTGATGGGGTAATCTCTGTTGTTTTCCCCCCCAAAAAAGAAGTAATTATCTTCCCTTTTCACAGCGAACAACTCTGCGCCTTTTGTTACTGTGGAGAACGGAGCTCATTAGGACAAGGAGACTTAAAACAATTCAGTCCAACTCCTGGGTATGTTATCCCATGGAAAAACCAGCCTTTAAATAAGAGTGAAGCCAGCGACAGCACCGATGGAGCTTGTGAGAGAACTCCAAGGCAAAACTCAGTGCCGCGCAAACAGAGAGGACAGAAGAAGTAAGTCCGTTTTACAATAAATAGGGGTGATTGTTTTGTTTGTTTTGCATGAAATTCAGGCAGGATCTTTACAGATATTGTACTGCAGTAGGCAAACAACCTGGATTTGTGAAAATGCAGTTCATTAATTTTAGTCTTTAAAAACAAACCAAAACCAAAAAACACAAGCAATATAGGAATAGAATCACAGAATCACCTAGATTGGAAAAGACCTTTAAGATCATCGAGTCCAGTCATTAACCCAACACTGACAAGTCCCCGACTAACCCATGTCCCTCAGCACTGTGTCTACACAACTCTTCAATCCCTCCAGGGATGGGGACTCCACCACTGCCCTGGGCAACTCCTTCCAATGCCTCAGAACCCTTTCAGCAAAGAAATTCTTCCCAATACCCAATCCAAAGTTCCCTTGAATAGCTGTCTCTTCGCTTTTTAAGGATTGGTTTCTGTTCTCCAGTGAGAATCTTGACTCTGGAAGAACACAGAAAAAAAACATAGTTATTGTAAAGCACAGATCTGCTTGTGGGGTTGAAGTAAGAGGATGCACAAGGGTGAGATAACAGAATTCTGGCACTTGGTGTATCCTGTAGAGTGGAGTGAGGAGAAGCCTCTGCCCACCTTGTTGAAGCTGTCTCCCCTTGCCCACCCAGGCTGGCTCTTGCAATGGCGCCAGCGCAGGTGCAGGCACACAGCACGTGTTTCTTACCCTTGAAGCATGGGGTTTGTTGGCAGGTTTCCCTCCAGCGTGGGTTCAGCCATCAAAGGGCAGCGTCCCAAGTCTTCTCAGGTTAGTTCCACCTTTCAGTAATTCTGAAAAACATAAGGAACGGACCCAACTCCGCAGGGAATATACGGAGTGTCTGGCGGTGGCACCCAAGACAGCCCGGAGTGCGTGTTTCCATCGGCCTGCGCAGGAGTGCTGCAGGCACCGGCATTCTGTCACCGAGGGTCGTGCAGTCACTGTCTTCACAGGCGCTTTCGTTCAGCGG
>NW_010338053.1:0-353 GCF_000700745.2 Antrostomus carolinensis
GCAGACACAAAGGCAGCACTCAGTCCCTACGAGTCCTGGCTGTGCTCTGTGGTTTTGGGTCCATCTGCTCGTGTTTGATTCTTGTTGTTGAAAGCACAGCTGCTTTCTGAAGCTGAGCCATGCTGGGGAAGGCTGGATCTTTTTTCCTGCCTCTGGTGCTGCAGTCCAGCTCCTGAGTGCTTACTGGGACACAAGTGAATGGAGCTGCGGTGGCAGCAGATTTTTTGGATACTGCCACTGGATCTCTGACAGCAGCAGAGGTCTGAATATCTCCCTCTATCTCCATCTTTCTTTTCCTTTCTGTCCAGCTCTGCCTCTTCTTTGCTCCTGTTCCATTGCTTCTTGTCCCTACC
>NW_010338053.1:555-8856 GCF_000700745.2 Antrostomus carolinensis
ATGTGATAATATATTTATTGATATAAAATAATAAATTAACAAAGTTCACAGGTTAACGCGACATTAATTTAACAAGATTACGTGGCGAGGGAACTGGGGTTGTTGAGGCTGAGGGGAGACCTTCTGGCTCTGTCCAAGTCCCTGCAAGGAGGGTAGAGAGAGGTGGGGGTGGGTCTGTTCAACCAAGGACCAAGGGACAGGACAAGAGGAAATGGGCTCCAGTTGTGGCCAGGGCAGTTGAGATGGGATGTGAGGAAGAATTTCTTTGCTGAAAGCGTTCTGAGGCATTGGGGAAGTAGTTGAGTCACCTTTCCTGGTGGTATTTAGAAGACTGGTACATGAGGTGCTCAGAGATCTGGTTTAGTAGTGGACAGGAATGGTTGGAATTGATGATCTCAAAGGTCTTTTCCAACCAAATTATTCTATGCAATCTCTAGAGAGCTTGCTAATGGAGATTTGTTCCCCAGGGGGTTGTGGCACACCCAGAAGCAGAGTTGAGCTGCTGCTGAAAACAACAGGTTTATCTCTGCCATCTTTCTGCTGAATTTCAAACCCCTGCTCCAAAGTACAGAACCGCAGAAGTTTTCCTAATTGCACAACTTTGTTGATATGGGCAAATCTCTCTAATTGCTTTTTCAGGAACTGCCTAACTCTGTTACCTGATACTTTCAAGGAAAAAAAACAATTTCAGCTTGACATGAACTCCTGGAAGGGAAAACTTCCAGCCTGAATGATTAAAGCTTGTCAAAAGAACAAGCAGCTGAAAATAGGGGTTTGTAGTTCAATGTGTGGAGCAGCCAAAGCTGCTGTTAGAATCTCAGACTGGTTTGGGTAGGAAGGGACCTTAAAGCTCCTCCAGTCCCAACCCCCCTGCCATCAGCAGGGACACCTTCCACTAGACCAGGTTGCTCAAAGCCTCATCCAACCTGGCCACAAACACTTCCAGGGAGGAGCAGCCACAACTTCTCTGGCCAACCTGGGACACTGTCTCACCCCCCTCACACCAAAGAATTTCTTCCTCACATCTCAGCTCCATCTCCCCTCTGCCACTTTCAAGCCATCACCCCTTGTTCTCTCACTCCCTGCCCTTGGCCAAAGTCCCTCCCCAGCCTTCCTGGAGCCCCTTCAGGTACTGGGAGGCCACTAGAAGGTCTCCCTGGAGCCTTCTCTTCTCCAGGCTGAACAGCCCCAACTCTCTCAGCCTGTCCTCACAGCAGAGCTGCTCCAGCCCTTGGATCATCCTTGTTACTTGAAATACCTCTATACTAGCCCCTAACTGGCCTAAGAGAATTAATGAGCCTGGTTCAGTGCCTCGGGTGTGTGTGATGCAGAGAAAATGAAATGGCTGAACTGGATGGAGCTTTAAATTGGAGGCACGGTGCTTGTTTCATGAGGTCTGGTAGAAGGTGGCCATGCTTTGATGAGGTCTTATTTTTCTGTTAGCCGTGCTCCACCTTGTCTCCTCGTTGTGTCGGTGGAATGTCTGGTATGAAAGGGAGCCCTTTTTCATCTTCTTGGTCACACCTTTGATCTAAGTGCATTTTGCTACTTTCCTTTTTTTCTCTCTCTGTTCCTGATCCCTTACTATGCCTCTCTCTTTTCCTTGCCCTGTGCCTCACAGTTTTCTTCCTCTACTTTCATCCCACACAGAATGAGGTATGTGTTGCCTAAAAGAACAAGGAAGAGCCACGAGTGGGATCACCTTTTCTGCTGTATGTGCTGATGTATTTTTGCCCTGCTCTGCTTTCCCCAAAAATCCAGTAAACAGCAAGAACTCCAGATGTGGGCACAACTGAACACGTACACGAAGAATACGTGGTGTTATCAGTAAAAATGAGTTAAAGCAGTTGTGACTTTAATCAAATCTCCCGATGGCTCCCTAAAGAGTTGGTAAAACTGCTTCTGTTTGTGTGTGTTTTTGCATCTGGGTCGGTGTGGGTAGTGCTGGCTGGGGTTTAAGACTCTCCAGGGAGATAAGGAGCAAGGATGCCACACACATGCTTCAGGGAATGTCAAGACTACTCATAAAGAAGGAAGCAGGAGAGCTTTTCTTTCTTCTTCCTTGCAAAACCTGCTATGAGTGGTATTTTATTTCCCAGGTATTTTAAGCAAATTAAAAATCCAGACATGTCTGGAGTATATGGGTTTTTTCTTTAAAAAAAAAAAAAAAAAAAAATCTATCTTTTTACTCCACAATGGATTTTCATTCCTGTTTTCTTCCTGGGATATCCCTTACACTTGCCCTTTGATAGTTGATCTCAAGGATGTATATAGGCTGAGCTAGGTTGGAAAGATAGTTTTCCAATATAAGATGTAGCTGGCTGGACAGATTATAAGGAAATTATCTTTAAGAGGAATCATAGAATGGTTTGGATTGGAAGGGACCTTAAAGATCATCTAGTCCCAATCCCCCTGCCATCAGCGGGGACACCTTCCACTAGACCAGGTTGCTCAAAGCCTCATCCAGCCTGGCCTTCAACACTTCCAGGGAGGGGGCATCCACAACTTCCTTGGGCAACCTGTTCCAGTGTCTGACCACCCTCACAGTGAAAAACTTCTTCCTAATATCTCCTCTAAACCTCCCCTCTTTCAGTTTAAACCCATTTCCCCTTGTCTTGTCATTAGTTGCCCTTATGAAAAGTCCCTCCTCAGCTTTCCTGTAGGCCCTTCAGGTATTGGAAGGCCGCTATAAGATCTCCCTGGAGTCTTCTCTTTTTCAGGCTGCAACGCCCCACCTCTTTCAGCCTGTCTTCATAGGAGAGGTGCTCCAGCCCTCGGATCATCCTGGTGGCCCTTCTCTGGACTTGTTCTAACTGGTCCATGTCTTTCTTATGTTGGGGGCTCCAGAACTGGACGCAGTACTCCAGGTGGGGCCTCACAAGAGCGGAGTAGAGGGGCAGAATCACCTCCCTCGAGGTGATTCTGAAAACATAAGTGAAAACGTACGTGAAAACGTAAGGTAGTCTCTGTAGGAAAGATAAAACTTGTGTATTCTCAGCAGTGTGGTCTGTCAAACTGATTTGGAATTAGGTGTGCATCTGCCAATGACCTAAAGCTTTGACATTCACTTAACATAGCCTCTTCTGAGTTTGAAAATGTCTTGATTAGAGGTGTCTTACTGTTATCAATAATTAAGAATAAGTTGACAGCCTTGCTTTTATACTTATGCTTCTAATGCTTTCCCTTGGTATTGGGGTTTTGAAAGTGCTAGTTCGCAATGCTCACGGTTGCTGGGAGTTGGATCTGTTTCCTGAGAAGAATATAAATGGGAGCAATGATCTTCTCACAGCAGAGGGACCTGGCCAAAAAAAGCTCTTGAATACTGAAGCTTGTTCTACTGCGTACTTATCTTGGTCTTTTAGATGTCCCTGATGGGGAGCATCCATCACACATCTAAATTATTTGTTCACTTCCCTTGAAAGAAACTTCATAGAGAACACAAGAGTGAGTTCATGTTTTCTACCAAAGCCGAGTCAGCCGCCGTGTGGGATGAACGCGTTGCTGACACCGGTTTGTGAGAGCTCACGCAGCCACGGCGATGAACAGCAGCGACTTTCTGTGAACTCTAGATGCTCCAAGGGTCCAGGCAAATTAAAAAAATTCTTCTTAGAGATGTTTGTTTTGATTAACACAGAGTCCATCTGGTACCAGCAAAGTTTACATTCCTGTAAACTGCGCAGTATTGAGTTTTATTAGGCCACCTACCCTGCTGTCTTCAATTCCAAAATCTCGGAGTGCCCTGATGATGTCCTTGACTTCAGGATGAGCCGTGCTTTTCAGGAAGCCACAGCTGCCAAATATCTGTCTTGGCCTCCGCTCGAACTGTGCGAGAGAAGTCCCTGCATTATTAAGCATTTTTTGATTTACTGTTTGTTGTGATTCTGGTTGCTTCAGGCAGATTCTGGTTGCTTCAGGCAGTATTCCTGAAAGGCTTTTAAAAGATAACAAGTAGGCAATGACATGCTGCTTTGCGTTGTGGGAAAACTGGCACAGAAGCACAGCACGGGTGGAACCACTGCCCGAATGGGCTCTTTTCACACTTATTTAGCAAACCTGGCAACCTGGATTTTCTCCTCTAGTTTTTGTCTTTTTGTTCTCTGAAGAAAAGGACTTGGGGTGCTGGGGGAGGAGAAGCTCAACATGAGGCGGCAACATGCGCTGTCAGCACAGAGGCCAATAACCGTGTCCTGGGCTGCACCCAGAGCAGCGTGGGCAGCAGGTGGAGGGAGGGGATTCTGCCCCTCTGCTCCGCTCTCCTGAGACCCCACCTGCAGTGCTGCCTCCAGTGCTGGGGCCACCAACAGCACAAGGACATGGAGCTACTGGAGCCAGTCCAGAGGAGGCCACGAGGATGATGCGAGGGCTGGAGCAGCTCTGCTGTGAGGACATGCTGAGAGAGTTGCGGCTGTTCAGCCTGGAGAAGAGAAGGCTCCAGGGAGACCTTCTAGTGGCCTCCCAGTACCTGAAGGGGCTCCAGGAAGGTGGGGAGGGACTTTGGCCAAGGGCAGGGAGTGACAGAACAAGGAGTGATGGCTTGAAAGTGGCAGAGGGGAGATGGAGCTGAGATGTGAGGAAGAAATTCTTTGTTGTGAGGGTGGTGAGACAGTGTCCCAGGTTGTCCAGAGAAGCTGTGGCTGCTCCTCCCTGGAAGTGTTTGTGGCCAGGTTGGATGAGGCTTTGAGCAACCTGGTCTAGTGGAAGGTGTCCCTGCTGATGGCAGGGGGGTTGGGACTGGAGGAGCTTTAAGGTCCCTTCCAACCCAGACCATTCTCTGATTCTATGATTATGAAAATCTGCGAGACCCACGTCTTGAAATGTTCACCTACTCCAGAAGTGAGCAGTACTTTGCTGTGCAGAGCTCCTGTCAATACAGTTTTCCTATGCGTATCCCGCGCCCGCTCTCCTGTGGGAATGAATGTGTGTGTGTTTTGGCCGGGCTGCCCTGGCCGGGGTGGAGCAGGCAATAGGGAGTGGTTCCCATGAGCAGTGGGATGTTTGGCAGCCTGGTGTGGTTGGCAAATGTACCGAAATCTGACCTGTAAATGACTTTATACAAAGGAGCTGTTCAAAACAGGTGTTGAACAGTTAAACTGTTGTAATAGTAATTTCTTGGCTTGTCCTAGCCAAAGACAAAATAAAGATCAGCTTTGGCTGATCTTAAGGTTGACTGAGCGTTGTTCAACATAACTTCAGATGTTTTTGCAAGCCGCAGTTTTACATTCTTTGTGTCACTGACGTTTAGCAAAATTCCTCGTTCAGGTCCCATTTGCAGTGCAATTTTTTTTAATTTTTTTTTTTTGAGCTCTCGTGAGAGCTCAAAAAGTACCTGCAGTGCCTTATCCCAACCCACCAGCCCTTTGGTGAGTTTCTCTCCCCATCTCACTGGGTGGAGGGGAGTGAGTGCAGGACCCCATGGTCTGAGCTGTGGGTGAAACCATCACACCAATTTAGCAAGGCCCTGAAGCACAGACATGCTTTCCTGAGCCTCAGTGGCCTAAACTGAAGTTCACCCTTCTCACTGGAGGGCTGCCCTCACAAACAGCCTGCTGTCCCTAGTAGTTGTTCCAGCTGGAACATCATTGATGCAAAACTTGATCTGTTAAAAGCCAGATCCCTGCCTGGGGAGGGCATGGCAAAGCCATAGGGCCTGGGTGTCCTCACCTGCCCATGGGTGCTGACCCCGGGTTTGTAGCTTGCCCAACTGTGGGTGGCTGTTCTGGAAGGTGGCAAATGCATGGCCTGGAGATGACAGCTGCCTCGTGAGTTTTAGGTCACTGGTGAGAGGTGATGTGGTGATGGAGTTTCTCAAGGGTGAAGTTGGCAGACTTCTTGACACTGATAAAAGTGCTCTTCTGTCTCTAAATTAAGTCTTGGAGAAAATCTGAACAGTTCTGGCTGATCTTTTCCTAGAATAGTTCCACCTAAAGCAAATGTTTGTAATGGAAAATTCCTGCCCAAAGTGTTGCAGTTAGTTAAAAACTAGAAGCGAGTGAAAACAGGTTCTTTCAAAGAGTCAGGCAGTGTGATTAATAGAGGGCTCTCCTCCTTCCACCCGTAAAAATATCAACAAAACGAGAGTTTGATCCAAATGCTGTGAAAGTCACCAGGAGTCTTTCCCTTTGGCTCTGGTGGGCTTCAGAGTAGGGCCATGGTGAATACTTGAAGGCCAACCTGACCTTTCATGGAGAGAAAAAGCTAAAGGCTTAGTTTCATCTCACTTGTACTTGCTGGAGCCTGATTAAAATCAGTGGGAGCTCAAGAAAACTTTGCACTTTGTGGATTTCAGCCTTTGAAGACTAGTCTGACATTTAAGTTGGGTTTGGTGCTTAAATGTCAACATTTGTAAATAAGTAGGCACCAAAGCCTGAAAGTCATCTGGCTGATTTTACAATGTATGGTTTGGTTCTGAAGTTTTAGGTGTGATGCTTAGGGAAAGTTTTCTAGAGAGCATTTATTTTGTAGAGAGCAACCAGAGGTTCTTCCTTCTTCTTGTGAGATGCCGCCTCTGTTTCTCGTTGGCTTTGCCCCTGTTGCTTTTGTCTGCAGTGTAATCTTTTTTCCATCTCACCATGGTGACCAGGCTTGCAAAACTTCCTGCTATAGAAAATTGGAACAAAAAGACAGATATTAAAGACTCTTGGGAGCACTAGGAAGTGCTGCAATCTTATTTTTTTTTTCAAAGATTTGAAGGGTGGAAGCAATCAGATGATAGACTGTCTTGAGGAATTTGGAGAGGAAATAAGATGCATTTTATGTGCTAGATGTTCACGGGAGAAATGTATGATGCTTTCACGCTTGGAAAGCTAACTCGCATGCAGGTGTAGTGATTCATGCTGCAGTTTTTGTAAATCATTGAAATAGAGTATCTGTTACACAGAGGAACCTGCAAAGGTTTTCATTCTGAAATTATTTTGTTTACTTGATATTTATAACTTCTTAAAATTATTTGCTATTTTTTCAATAGTTTTCTAGCTCCTCTATGCTTAAAATATTCCTGTTGTCTCTTCTGTATTTCTTTTTGTTTCTCGTTGCTTTATTACAACGATGGAGCCTCTATCAGGTTCGGTAGAAACAGGTTTATCATTGAATTAATGTCATAGGTACAGCAACATTTCTTGTATTAAGAAAGCTCCTTAGAATTTGGCAAGTTCTTCTACCCTATATTAAAATAAATGTGTCGTTTTGGCTCCAGATACAGTTTAATGTCACTCATTGAGAAACAGGAAGGCTTTTATGAACAGTCCTACAACAATAAGCCACCGGTGTGTTTGTGCAGTTAGTTATCATAACACCTTGTCAGCAGACTTGTAATGAAACTTCAGTGTGCAGAATACATTAAAAAAAACCACAGCAAAACTAAACCCGCTTAAAATAAATTCAGTTTTGCTAGGCAGTTATTCCTATCTCTAGAGACCAAGGAGAGAGCTGGGAACAAGGAGCTTTTGCATTTTAATCATGGTCTAAAATTGAATTTCTCTGTTTGGGTGACCTTTTAAAAATGTGTCTCAGTGCAGTCTGAAGACAGCAATCTTGGTGAGACACACGTTGAGGTTTTCTGAGGAGTAAGGTGTTAATTAATGATTTAAAAAAAAAAATACCAACCAAAACAAAACCAGATTTTGATGTGTATTATTTGAAGTAGTCTCAATATTTTACTTAATTTGTGTGGAAAGAGCCTTGAAGAATAAGAGTGATGTCATTATTACTGCACATTAGTTTAGGGTGGTTAAAAATATGTACAGCTTTTTTTTTTTTTTTCCAGTTTGAAAAATGAGTTATTGTTTCAAAGTATTTCAAGAAATATTTGCTTCTTTATATTTCAGCTACCTGACTGCAAATAGCAACCGGAATTTCTTGTATACTGCAAGGCCTTTTTTGAAGAGAGCTGCTTTGGTGATCAGCTATGTAAGTACGAAGGGACTTGATCGTGTATTTCTGTGTATGTGATGAGAATGAACGTTGCATGGAAGTATCCCAAAAGACTCTGAAAGCTCAGGTGGTAGATCTTAATACAAAGTTAGTCTTGGAAAATAGCCTAGAAAATTTCAGCTGGGCAGAGGCAGGAATATTGCTGTGTTTTCAGTTCAAATTTTCTTTTAATTTACAGTGGTTGCCCTTACAAGTGATGTAATCATCTGCAAGTATTTCCTGCCATAAATACAGGGGGACTCTCTGGCGCTGGGCTGACTTTTCAGTGTGTGGTGGTTTCACCCACAGCTGAGACCATGCAGTCTTGCACTCACCCCCACCCAGTGAGATGGGGAGAGAAACATAAAAAAGGGAGCCATGGATTGAAAAGAG
>NW_010338053.1:8941-10204 GCF_000700745.2 Antrostomus carolinensis
TGCTGAACCTCCATGGGCTGCAGGGACCTTCTTTACCTTCCCCTACTCCATACCTGTTGATCAGGGTGTCTGAGGTTCTCTGTCCCGACCCCTCTTCCTCCTGGCAACGAAGCTCTCTCTTTGTTTAGGCCCATGATTGTCTTTTGTTCAGGTCAGTGACCTCTCCTCCAGGTTGGCTCCACCTTCTTCTATTCAAGACAGTCCATCCCCTCATACATACGGATTTGCAGAGATGTTTCCCTGTCACTAACTTGGCTAAGCTTGGGCTGGAGGTGGGTTTGCCCTGGAGCCAGGGGAGCTTTGTGAAGCTTCTCACAGGGGCCATCACTGTAGCCCCTTCTCCCACTACCAGCACCAGCCCTCAACACACACACCCCAACCCAACACACAGTAACATGCTGTTTCAGTGCCAGGATTGGTAAGAGTCACAAGAAAAGCTCTACCTGCAATTTCCTACTGCTTGACACGCTCCAAGCAGGACTTGAGTTGTTGCAGGGGAGAAAACAAGCATTTCCACAGGGCTGTGCTGGGTTTGCAACTCCCTGTGCTGCCCTAGGAGCCAGATCCCCTTGCTCGTTCCTTGACAAGTGGTTCCCAGAAAGGTGGAGGAGTGCCAGCCTGCGGAATTCCCTCCAGGAATTAGAATTACACAGTGTGAGAAACACTGATGGAGCTTGTCCTTACACCTATGCCAGCATGAGTGAATGATAATTGCTTTGAAGACATCAGCCATGGCTTTCCCCTGTGCACTTAGGTAGAGGTCAAGAGCAGAACTCTGCAGTCTGAGCCACAGCAGGGTGATGGATTTGTCCTTCACAATGCTACCTTTGTCATGGGTAGCCATGTTGCATTAAAAGGGCAGAGAGATTTGGCAGAAAATAACCCCCCGTTGTGTTCCAGCTTCTCCTCAGAGATCAGAGGGGCTGGGGGCAGCTGGGCTGAGATTGAGTGATGCCCAGTTCAGCACTGTCAGTCCAGTCACATTCCATCTACTGAACTCCCCCGGCCCCGGATTCACTGACAGCGCGGCCAGGCAGCCCAGTCGCCTTGGGATGAACCAGCACGGCCACGCGGTCACTTCAGTGAGGGCTCTCCTGGCTGGATTAGTGAATGGGGCAGGTTATTGAAGCAACAGAGTCCAGGTTCTTCTGGATTGCTAGTGAGAAATATACTGTCTGCAATGATGAGTGTAGGTACTTAAGAACATAAATCTACAAATGTATTAAGTTAAAAGAAAGAAAACCAGCTCTCTAGAGATTTTCT
>NW_010338054.1:0-3257 GCF_000700745.2 Antrostomus carolinensis
TAAAATGTAGCAGTAATCCAAATAACTGTAGAATTCAAACCTGAGCATCAGACTTTTGGAGTATGGCCATATAGATTGGAGTATGGATTGTGGTCTGTGTTTAAACTCAAGACTAAATATCAACTCTATCAGAAGTGTGTTGTTTACTGTACCACAAAGCAAATAAAAAAATGTTAGTAGCAGATTGCAGAAAAGTCAATTTGAGCCCATCTTTATGAGAAAGCAGCTACTCAGTTTAACATTTTGAAAGGGAAAAAACCCGTCTGCTCCTCTTCCCTGATATTATTAATATTATCTGCTTTATTATAGTCTGTTTTGAAAATCTTGCAGTTCTGATTTATAGATTCCAGAAATACTCTTTCTATTTACATTGGGATTTGGTTGCTTTGTTTGTTTTCAAATTATTCTTATTATATTGTCCTGTTTCAGATAAAGTGTCCTTGAAACTGTGGGCCTATGTTGGGAGATACACTTCATAGAATTGACCTATCAACAGTTTTATTTGCTACTTGTGATGGTAATTAACAGGGACAACTAATTCCATATTAGTACAGAGAAAAGCTAGAGAAAGAAGGAAAGCACTTTCAGTATCCTTAAACCAACTGTTGGTCTTAGGAGAAGTATCTTAATATTTTAATTGTATTTAATCGAAACCTCAATAAACTATAGTTAACCAAAGAGCTGTGAATTCAGACAGAAACTGCCACTGAGTATGTAGAGATGTTTTCTACTGCTGACAGCTATTGGTAGAGTTCCTTGTTTAACTCAAGTTATATGAAATTTGGATTCTGTAGGTGTTGGATCAATTAAATTCTTAGTACTGTGAAATAGTTGATATTCAGTATTTTCACCAGTGACACAGATTATCATTGTCTTGTATAATGTCGTAGAATCATGGAATGGTTTGGGTTGGAAAGACCATAAAGCTCATCCAGTTCCAACCCCCCTGCCACCAGCAGGGACACCTTCCACTAGACCAGGTTGCTCAAAGCCTCATCCAACCTGGCCTTCAACACTTCCAGGGAGGAGCAGCCACAGCTTCTCTGGGCAACCTGGGACACTGTCTCACCACCCTCACAGCCAAGAATTTCTTCCTCAGATCTCATTTCCATCTCCCCTCTGCCACTTTCAAGCCATCACCCCTTGTTCTGTCACTCCTTGCCCTTGAGCAAAGCCCCTCAGCCTGTCCTCACAGCAGAGCTGCTCCAGCCCTCAGATCATCATCTTAATATACATAATGAAAACATAAATTATAAATTGGAATGCCAGTCAGTTCCTTCAGTGACTTTCTTCCATGCTCTTTATTGTCCAAGGGAATTGGCATTAGGAGGTCACACACCAAGTTGATGAAACCACCAACATCCCTTAAATGCGCTGATAATATAATCTTTTCTAGTTGATTATCTTGCATTAGGCTAAGACTACTTTCACTTTGTCAACTAAGAAATGTGATCTCACTTACCAGCAGGTACCACAACACACTTTAGGTGGCATTACAGGGATTTGTAGTATAGAAAAGAAATGTGAATCCTCTGACACTCTGCTAAGGAAAAATACCTGGAATAGCCAGAACCTGCTGGGAAATTAGCATACAAAATGTAAATTATGCTGGAGACATGAAGCTGGATTAGGAGACTTAAGGGGATTTATAATGAAATAAAGGAGAAGAAATCTGACACCTTAGGGACTTCTTTTTTCTTAAAAAAAAGTGCAGCTATGTTTTCTTTTTGCTGATACTACTCATTTAAACATTTTAGTGCTAAGTAAAATATTTTTAATAATATTGCAAAGTAGCCTCTTTTCAGAAGTTGCATCCAAATAAAATTAATGGCATGGTTATAGTAATGTTTCTTTGAAATGTTAATTTGATCTATATCATAATTTGAAGTGTTCATGTTCATAATGTCTTGGCCGAAATCCAATTGTGGTAATTACAGTTAGTGGAACAAATTTCACCTGGCAGTTTGCAATGGAGAGAATAGTTGGTTTTGTGTTTGTTTTTTTTCTTTCCTGCAGCATTACCAGGTCCTCTTAACAGCTGTCATGTACAGCCCTGGAGATCTATTCATCAGAAAAAGTCTTAGTAATATATTGAAGTGGAAATGCATAATTCAAGGATTTGAATTTCAATTTTTATATTATTTTGTAGATTTAATGTTATTAATAGAAAAGAAAACCAACTCTGTTCAGTAATAACTTATTCTGGTTTTCAGTCTGTATAACAAAGAATGTCTATATTTTTAATTTTATTTTTTTTTTTACTAGCATGTTTTAGACAGTGGAGTCAGATTAGATACTGATTTTGTAAGCTACTATATGTCTTCCTTCAGTGAGACAACTTGTGAACTCGTCTGTCTGGCTTTGTGCCCGGGTCTGTGTAGCCATACAGTGCAATTTCAGTAACTATATCACTAGAATAAGGATTGTATTTCCAAGATAAGGGCTGAGTTATGTTCTGTGGCATGTAAGTTTTTCTTCTGTCTTCTGCTGTTTGGTTCCTCTGATAGTAATTTTGCTTTCCTTTTTTTTTTTCCTTTTTTCTTTTTTTCCCCCTTTTCCCCTTGATGGATAAACTGAGATGTAAGACATGGGAAATTTATTCAAAGAGATACCTTATGTATGATATTATGATAGAAAAGTTAATATTAATATTTTTTTTTCATAGGAGAACCCATGTAGTTCTTTCCAACACTGTTAAAGATCTCCATCTTTAACCTGAGAAATATAGATGTTAATTATATGAACCAAGATCTCCTACAGAATGCAGGACAGGTATTGAATAGATGACAAGAACCTGTATTGTTTAAGAAACATTTTTGGTTTTAGTGAATCACAGTGGCTTTTTGGAGGAACTAGAAGACTGTGGTTACACTACTGCCTTGTTTTTCTTTTAATGATAATACATTTTGAGTATCATTGTGATTATTTAAGGGAAAATGACTTTGTTGCAGTGTCCATGATCATAGTTGGTGCATTGTGACAAGGATTTTTGTCTCCTGTGCTGTGTCAAATGCAACTTGACAGCAGTTTAAAAAAACAAAAATTGGTAACAGAAATTTATAGCTATGACTTGGTAAATGCACAAGATCTTTATGAGTGGCTTTGGAGGAACAGGTTGAATCCTGTTAGTATGAGAATGAGTTACATGTGGTCGGGAATTGGCTTCTCTCGCCACTGACTGTGCAGTATGTGGGAATTCCAAGGTTACTCCAGGACCTTCCCATGAAGGATGGCAAGGCTGGCACAGCTTGATGCCC
>NW_010338055.1:0-6556 GCF_000700745.2 Antrostomus carolinensis
GGTCACTGCCCGCGCCCTGCCCGCCCTCTCCCTCCTCCTCCGGGAACAGCCCTGGCTCTTGCTCGCCCGGCCGCCCCAGGGCTTTCTGTCCCGGCTCCTCCCTTCCTCCTGTCTCTGACACCCCCGGGGCTGCTGCCGCCTGGTCCTGGTTCAGGCGCTGGCTCCTTCACCCAGGGCTGCAAACGCATTTTTGGTTCTTCAGAGGAGCTTCAGGGGGAAAAAAACAGAACAACTGGGATACTTCGTGCTGTTCCTATAACTAAAAAACCTTGTTAGTTAATTAATTGCATGCACTTCACAACGACCACTACCTGGTGTTAAGACGCGTATCAGAAAGTCCCATTTGTCAGGCGTAGCCCAAATGTTACCTGTTTTGCTGGCCAATCCAATACCAATAAATCCCAAGAGATCCTAACTTTTTTTTTTTTTTTTTTTGCCTGTCTCCTCTGTTTTTGAATCAAGACATTGGCATTTGCTCACTGTCTCCATACTCTTCCACACACTTTATATGTGTCAGGACCTGTGGCACATCCAGAGCCAAACGCTGACACCCCTCTTTCCATTATATCTGGCCTATATCTGTTGATATAGGCCATGGACTAACATTCCCCAAACATCACCAACTGACACACTGACTACTGAAAACGGACAACTGGTATTTCTGTATTTAACATTGCAATAAAGAGAAGATAAATCCTTCTTATCTTTTTCTGACAAAAAGCTGGTTAATTTTGAAAGAAAGTTTCGTAGCCAGCATTCCATTTTGGTAACTGACCTTAAAAATTACATTAATCATACCCATTTCAGGCTTGTGAGAAAACCTTTAAAAAATGTCTCCCTACTGGTTGCAAAATCTACTTTAACTTTTCACTGTCAACCCTATGGGCTTTCCTGTGGCAAACTTCTGCATTTTGGTCTGCAGCCAACTACTGTGTTTTGAATCTCAGTTATCACTGAGATCACAAAAAAATAAAGTGATTTTGCATATCAGCACTCATCATCTGTCACTTCCTGAAAAAGAAAATCTGCCCAAACTGATCTTTCCACTCTGATTTTAGTTACCATTCGGAGTACAAGGCCACCCTCCAGAAGGCTCTCCTAACTGGTGGAGTTCACAGTAGATGTCAGGGAGGAGGCCACAGGGAGTTCTCTCTCTCCCCTGCTCTGCATACCGCCAGAAGTTAGGTGTGAGTTCCTTTTGCCTGAGATGTCTTTCACAAACAGTACTTAAAAACGTATGATGAATACAAGGAGGATGCGCCCCATTCACAGACCTTGCAGCCATGGCTCACTTAATAAATCATTGCTTTTGGCACTGGGACGTTAATCTTTCCCTCCCTGAGAGACAGACTCTCTACCTACACTTTATCTCCCATCTCTTTAGGTTTCTCTCCCACAGTAGAAATCCTTGGACAGAAATGTAGCCCTCTCATTTGTGAAGGATTGTCTTCAGGAGTGGAAATGCCAAAGTTTCATGAAAAATCTTGTATTTATTATGTTATGCAGAGCAATATTGACAGGTTAACAATAGTTCTGCTTCTCACAAATAAATGTATGTGGGACTGGCAAGAGATTACAGGATGGGCCTGCTAATCAGCCAGCTTTAAGTGAGTAAGTGGCCACATATACTTATTATCCAAGGCCCTATCCTGCAAGAACTTAAACATATCCCAGAAGAGTCCATCAGGTCCTGTTGAAATCAGATTATGTTGATAGCACCATAAACATGGAACAAAAAGGAATGCACAAACCCTACCCAAAGGCTTACAAAGACAAATTGAAACAGAGTCATAATCCAGGCATGGGGATCTGCTTGTGTGAGCACAGAAAAGCACCAAAGATAGAAATGGATCTCCAGACAGACAAGAGAGACAGGTCATCCTGATTCAGACATGAGCATGGGACCTGTGAGAACTTCTGTCAGTTCCCTCCACTTTCAGAGATATCCTGTGTGGCTTAGGCAAATGACTAAAGGATAAATATGTAGTATGTAGGTTTCATCCTCATCCTTTGGCATGCAGGCACCCACTGCCTTTCACAAGCTCTTCATTCACTGCATGAGGAGAATGAGATGCTCATGCAGCACAGATGCAAAGATGCTGAACGTGAACATGAGAGGGATGAGTACTAAGGCAGGCTTCTCCTAAAGCACCAATGCCTGAGTGCAGGCTGCAAGGAGATGCCTTCTTCCAATCAGGGGCAAGCTAAACCAGGTCAGCAATTGTACGAGGAAGGAGCAGGAGGAGGATGTGGTGGCAGAGATGGCGCCCAGTAGCCCAGGGGCAAGGGAACTCACCCAGGAAGTGGAGGAATCAGGTTTGAATGCCTCCTCTTCTGCCTGACTTGGAGTAAGGATTTAATCTCAGATCATCTAAACAAGTGCTCTGAATGCAAGCCATCTGTCACCCAGGCTTCTCAGTGTCAACTGCACTGCTTTGCATAGTATTTTAAAATACTCCTTTGGCCAGAGAGAAGAAAACATGCTCTCATGCCCTGGTGTTAGTGATCTGGGATGAACGTTCCAGCCCTCATCCAGTGAACACTTAAGTACTTCATACAAACCTGAAGAGCTGAGCCCCAGGACCCACTGAAGAATATCCTCTAGTCTATTGAATTTGGCACTTCTTACAGGAGAACTGGGGTTAGACCCAGCAAAAGAGGGATCAGGATTTGAATTTATACCATGTCTGTGCAAGGTTTTGGGGGTTTGAGTTGGGAGGTTTTTTAGGTTTTGAGGCATGCAGAAGCTGGGACTCCTTATGCTTCAGGACAGGTGCAATGCAGAAGGCGTGCCCTCTCAGATTGCACATTTCAGGTGAGGTAGAGAGACTTGGAGCTGTGATGGCCCACAGGAAGCAGTTATTAGCAGCTCAGAGGCATTGGGGAGGGGAGGGAGGATTGTGTGCATGCCCACAGCAAAAGTGTAGGTGCATTATGGCCTTAACTTTTGTCATCATCAACACCAAGGGACATCAAGTGCCTTCCAGGTTAAGCAGACCTCGCACAGGGGGTTCTGATGATCCCAGTAACACACAAGCATCAGGTTAGCCAGATATCAGCCTAAATGTTTATCTAGCCCTTAATCTCCAGAGTGCATCTCCATCGTGGTGTGGCAGCATCACAAAGACAAGGCTCCAGGCCAGAGTCACCTCCCATCCACCTTACTGGCTTGCAGAAGCACCTTCAGGGCAGGTTCTGGGGCAGCCCAGCTGGTACTCATGGGGATGAACTCTATGTGCACCCAAGACATTGAAGTGCATTCAAGGGCCTGCTTACTCCCATGCAAGGCAAACAGGTCCCAGGACTCTGGAGCCTCTGCCTAGCCCATTTGTCCTTGCAGACATATCCTATGACCTTTATCAAGTGGACAAGAATGCCTGGAGTGAGACAGAAATGTCTCTTGACACAGGTGCAGATGGGATTTGTGGGCTACCTGAGCTCAGGCCAACTACCAGTGGGAGTGGGTGTGTGAACATAAGATGCTTTGCTGTGAGGACCCTTGCTCCAGGCCACGTGGGAGCCCACGTTGTGGGGCTAGAGTACTCACAGCCCCTTTGCCTCCACTCTGCTTGCAGTAGCTGTGATCATCCCCCTACCAGCAGCGCTGTGGGGATGAACACAGCGATGACTGTGCTCTCACACAGCGGGGGCCACTGCGACCACCAAAGGCAGAGTATTTCAGAAGAGGTGGGAAAGCTCATCTGACAAAGTGGAAAAGTAGAAGCTCTCTCCTAGAAATACTCCTGAGGAGCACAGCATAGAGAACACGGAGGAAGAAATTAACATTGTCAAGTCCCAGGACACCAGAGTCATGCATCAGGCCCCAAAGAATCACAAGATTTCAAAGCAAAATTACATTTTTGTTCTTCCTATTCACCATCTGATTTTTGAGTCCCTAGGGTTCATATGCAAACTCTTCCTCCATTAGAAAAATAAAGATGAGATTTTGCCTTAATTGCTTATCTCCAGATTATGTGGTTTACATCAAACAGAGCAAAGCTCCCAGTAAAACTCCCAGAGCTGACAACTCTCCTATTAATCAGAGGGTTGGAGAGAGAAGGAAGATTGGAAGAAACAAGCAGCAGAAAGATGGATGTGTAAGACTAACAGGCTGCAAACACCTCTTTAACCCTTTCCTTAAGGCAGTAAGGGACTGGAAGACAGGCGATAAATTAGGGAGGGTGGTAACAGTCATACCTTTTAAATTCTCCATAGTTTGCCTTCTACCCCAAAGAGACTACAGCAAGTATTGAGTTTAGCTAAGAATGTTGAATGCTGAATTTTAGATAAAAAACTTAAAACTCAGATGTATAGTACGGATAATTAATGACATGGCTAATTGGTGACTTTCACAATCTGTTTTACTGTGAAACATAAGGTGTTTTGTATTTGTGTAGACTGCAAGTCTGAAAGGAAGGGCAAAAAAACCATTTAAATATTTGCAAACATTGCATTACTTGCTTTAACAATCAGGGTGCTATTAAGAGAAATGTATTTGAATGAATTCACTGAGGTTTTTGTTAATGCACAATGCACACAGATGAGGATGTTGTGGGAAAATGCACTTGAACATTCATCTTGTCTTCCCAGCAACATCTGCCACATCCGTGCTTTTTTCCTGCCCCTGCACATAAAAGCTCTCCGCTCCTGTCTGGGACAACACCCCATGGATCGCAGAGCTGAAGTACAGATCCAAGAATTTTTATGAATGTGGGCAATACAGATGTAATTGACAGCTTACAGGAAGCAGGATAAAGAGGGGTTTGTGTCCATATTTACAGTGTAGCTAACAGGTGAGTTTAATATCAGGTGTTAAATATATCCAGGTAATAAATCACACGAAAATAAATCAGTCTTATTATGCTGTGAAAAGCCTTTTTCCTAACTCATTCTTCTTTGACATGGAGTCTTTGTTCCCATTATGAAACTTTGTATTTCTCAATGATGTGCTTTATCAATTTGCTGATCAAGTTTCACAGCAATACAAAAGCATCAGAATTTTAGTCCAGTTAAAAAATTCTAATGTTAAAAGCATAGATATTTAAAAATTAATTACTGAGCAGTCAGCTCAAGTCCCTGTCATTTCAACCAAGATTCTGCATTCAGATCTAAACCTTATTTTCTTTTTATATAGTATCCAATACTGACATACTACAGCAGTCCCAAGGAAACATAAAAGTCTCTGTTGTATCTGCAGGCAAAATCTTTGTGACTTCCTAAATTAGAGGACTGTGCATGTTTTGGTTCCCTTAAACATTTTGAAATAGCCAGCTTCTCAGAGAACCAGAAATTTTACTGTAAGATATTGCTACAAGTCTTCTCCAGCATGACTGCTGGGGAGTCTTCCCCCACAGAGACTGGAGAGAGAGCGCAAACAAGGAGGGTTTTATGGATAAAGCACATAAAACCTCTGTGCACTTTATGCACTGCAGTAAAGCTGAGGGCAGGCTGCCGGCAGCACGGCCTAGCGCACCCACGTGCACTTGCAGGGAAACGGAGATGCCTGCCCGGGGAGCCCATGAGGGGCCATGCAGCAAGACAGCGAGCCTGAGGTGCTGGTGACCCCCAGCCTCCCTCGCCTCAGGGATCGCTGCCACCTTCATGCCCATCTGGCCCTACGAGCAGCTCCCTCAGCTCTGCTAAGCTTGGGGCAGAGCTCATGCACACCTGCCTGCAGAGTAAGGCTGATACCAACAGCCACTCACCCCAACGATCCACCAGTGCGTCTAGTGCCCCTTCTCCTCCTCCACAGCTGTTTTACCCATGAGGGACTTCAGTATCTGAAATTGTTATACATCTGAAGCGCAAGTTTCTTGCAGCATCCTCACCTGAGGGACGGTCTCTGCTAGAAGGTGATGTGCTGATGGTGCCATCAGTCAGGCCAGCAAAGCAAATATCTAAAAGCTTATCTATAGTCACATCAGCTCAAGTTCACTTCCCAACACACATGTCTCTCCTCTGCCTGTGAGAAGTCTTTCATCTGTAGGGAACCTCTCTGGCTTGCATTTGCCTCTGCTCTTTCCCAGCAAGTGCCCCTCCTGAGTGAACACAAACATGACTCAGCTTTTCCTTTGAAACAGAAGAAATTTGGTTCTCCTCACAGTCCCACTTTGGTGTCCTATGACAGAACACAGATCTGCCTTTCACTTTGTTTAGAAGATGTGACGCCAGCAGCAGTTGTGGATTTAATTATATTTCAGCTGCAAGAGAATCTCAGTTATGTTTTTTATGTCTCTTCTGACCTCAAAAATCCAGCTTTAAACAGGAAGAACATTCTTTAGTATCACTGATTGTGGCTAGGTCTGACTTAGGTCCTTGTGGCAGTTTAGCCCACAGTAGGACCATGTGGTCCTGCATTCACTCCCCCCACCTGGTGAGATGGGATGGGAGTCACAACAAAGGGGGCATGGAATTAGGAATGAAGGCCAGGAAGAGCTCACTCACCAGTTATGGTCACGGGCAAAACAGACTCAATTTAGGGGAGAAAAATCAATTTAATTCATTGTCATTCATCTGCATAACACAAATGAGACATAACAACCACATCTTACAACAC
>NW_010338056.1:0-13453 GCF_000700745.2 Antrostomus carolinensis
GCCTTGTTGAACTCCATGAGGTTAGCACAAGTTGGTACTATGGCATCCTGTCCCTCCAGCGTGTCAACCGCACCACACAGCTTGGTGTTGCTGGCAAACTTGCTGAGGGTGCACTCAATCCCACTGTCCATGTCTCCAACAAAGATGTTGAACAGTACCAGCCCCAATACCGACCCCTGAGGGACACCACTTGTCACTGGTTTCCACTCAGACATTAAACTGTTGACCACAACTCTTTGAGTGCAACCATCCAGCCGGTTCCTTATCCACCAAGTGGTCCATCCTTCAAACCCACATGTTTCTAATTTAGAGGGAATGATGTCATGTGGGACGGTGTCAGTTGCATTGCACAAGTCCAGGTAGATGGCATCAGTTGCTTTAGCCTTATCCACCAATGTTGTGACTCCATCATAAAAGACCATCAGATTGTTCAGGCACGATCTGCCCTTGGTGATCATGCCGATGAAATGAATGAAATAAAATTAATATTTCATTTCAGTATTGTGAAGCACATTTGAGAAAAGGTACAGAGAAGATGATACAGAAGATACATGATATGTGATGACATTTTTGTAGGAAACAAATTTGCTGCTTGAGAAAGTTTAAGTAAGTGAATATCACTACTGAATATGACCATCAGGTTGCCAAGCTGATGTACATGCAAAAGGAGCATGTGAAAAGAATAAACTCAGTGAACTAAGAAGTGCTTTCTTAAGCAGAAAAATATTTATAAATTAAGTACACTCACTACCTTTGATAATCAGTGAATATGCTATATAGATTTCAGTAACAATGATTCTTCTATTAGGGTAAAGTAGATCAACTTTAGGTGAATTCCCACTTATGGAAAATTAAGCCACCTACGGGGACATAAGTAAGAAGAAGTAGGGAAAATTTTATTATACCTCTGGGTAGGATTGGATATATTTAAGACTTCCTTGATAGAGATGGGAAATTATGGTTCAAATATGCTCAGGCAGAAGGAGAAATTCAAAGCCAATCTCCAAAGCAAATCATAAGCTATTCAGGTCAAAGAGTCAATTTCTCTTTGAACTTTGCTCTGGCTATTTTGTTGCATTTTTGCAATTTTAGCTACTTGATTAATTAAGTTCAAATTTTATCATCTTTAATGCATTTTGACTAATATAGTATTAATCACAAAATACCTTTTCTTGCTTGAAAGTTTGTGGTTTGATGAAGGAGAAGGGAGAAATATATTGGTGTGGAAAGAAAAAATTGAAAATGCACAATTTTCAGGGTGAAAATAAGCTACTATCATTTTGGAGCCATCTTGCAGTTTTAAAGTATCTGGATTGAATAATGTTTGAAATACCAAAAGAAATCTTGATTTTTTATAATTTCTTAAAAAAGTAATGATTTCTAGTTTAGTTTGTTCACAAGCCTCCTACTCCAACACTTTTTTTTTTTTTTTCTTAAGAAATGCCCTATAAGTAAATGTTCCAGCTGTTTTCTTTGAATACTTAGAGAGGAAATCAGTTATGTCATCTTGCTCTGCACAGTGCTGTAAGAGGTATTTGCAATTTATTATGATGGGAATCTGTGGATGGAGTGAAGGCAAAGAAAGTGTGGAAACAAGTGAAGGAAAAAAATTAAGAAAAGAGAGGATTATTCTTTTACTTTTCACAGAAACAACTTGGTCTGTGAAATCATATATTGCAACATGAACTTCAATCAAATTTCTTGGAAGAAAATAACTCCTTTAAAACACTGAAAGGCTCAAGGAGTTTATTTTAGGTGACAGTGACTGATCTTATTTACATTTTCAAAATTCTGAATTCCAACTGATAGAATTATTAAATTGAAACACCCAGAGCAAACACTTCACTAAGGATGAATCCATAAACTCTTTTTACTTCCAAGAACACATTTAAACCAGACAGAAATGAAAAAAAATTGTTACCAGGGAAATTTCAGGAGACAGAAGTGAGATTCAACGGCTGAGCTTGTACGAGTATCAACAACAAGCATTAACGTGAAAGTTGCTCTCAGACTCTGAATCATCTCTGCAAGAAATCAGATATGAACAGAGTCAAAGTGTGTTACTGCTGATTTAGTGGAATTCCAGATACTTTGAATTTGTCGTTAAAAGCCTAGGTAGGTCAATGCTGCTGAAACATTTCTGGATGAAATGAGTTAGAGAAACGTGCCTCCTTTGCAACTTGGGGCTGTTAAATAAATGTTCTCATGCACTTTTCAGCAAACTGCACTGCTTTTCTCTTTGAGAAACCTCTAGGAATGGACCAACATTTTTTTTTTAATTGGTTAATGAGTACAGAATACTGTCTGACTGCTGCAAAAATGGTCTGAAGCTTGGTTGACGACTATTCTTTATCAGGTAATAAGTAAGCAAAATCTCCAGCTGTTTTAACCGAGCATTTAGGACAAGTGGGTTTACTGATTAAGTGAGATAAATAGTGTCATTTGGACCAGCCTGGCACTAGAACTAATGTACATGAATCATCGTGTGGTTGAATACACCTGTGTGAAGAAAACCAGCACAAATCTTATGCACTTTTTAAACTCCAGTCTCAGAAGAAAAGCATACGGATGTACTGTCAACCTTAAACTGTCTCAATACAGAACTGACTCCCTTTTACTGTGGAATGCTTTTTGCTGTGTTGTTAACACTCACTTGAGTTGTGACTGTCTCTTTGTGCCTGTGTTTGTTAGAATAATCACTGAAAGCAAAGAGGTCACAAACAAATTCAAAATGCATTCAAATAGTGTTCCCACTCTCAGGATTTCAGCTCTAACACTGACTGCTCTGCAGACATCTGCTATATGCCAAATTAATTGTTACAACCTCAACTAACAGTAGTCTGATGACCTATAGCATAGTGGCAGAAGTTTTCACTGTGTCCAGTATATACTTCAGTGCATTTAATGTTAGTGATTTTTCTTTGAGTCATTGCTGCACCAAGGAATTGCAGGGGTAGTAGAAACAGTATAATTTTCTTTTTTCTAGTTTAAAGACAAATAAGGAAACAGTACTCAAGATTTCAAGATGAAATCCTGAATTATGATAACTTCAACTTTCTTGTGGAAGGAAATCATAACATTATTGAGAAACTCATCTGAAGAGGCAAAACTTGGTGGCTTCCAGCTTGCCAACAGCACATGACTGTGTGAGCTGCAGTGCTTGTGGGAACAATGGCATTCATGCTTTTTCCCAATTTGGCTCTTCCATTGCCCTTCAACACTATTCTTTAATCCTGTATTTCATAGAATCATAGAATGTTGTGAGTTGAAAGGGACCCACAAGGATCATCGAGTCCAACTCTTAACTTAGCATAGGACAATCCCAAGATTCAGATCATGTGTCTGAGGGCGCTGTCAAAATGCTTCTTGAATGTTGTCAGGCTTAATGCCATGACCACCTCCCTAGGGAGCCTGTTCCAGTGCTCTACCACCCTCTGGGTGAAGAGCATTTTCCTAATGTCCAACCTGAACCTCCCCTGGCACATCTTCCTTCCATTTCCTTTGGTCCTACCTTTGGCCGCCAGAGAGAAGAGATCAGCACCTGCCCCTCCTCTTCCCCTTGTGAGGAAGTTGCAGACTACGATGAAATCTCCTCTCAGTCTCCTCCAGGCTGAACAATCCAAGCGACCTCAGCCTCTCCTCATACAGCTTCCCCTCTAAGCCCTTCACCAATTTAATGGCCCTCCTCTGGACACTCTCTAGGAGCTTTATATCCTTTTTAAACTGTAGCACTCAAACCTGCACACAGTACTTGATGTGACGCCACACCAGTGCTGAGTATAGAGAGACAATCACCTCCCTTGACCAGCTGGCAATGCAGTGCTTGATGCACCCCAGGACACAATTGGCCCTCTTGGCAGCCAGGGCTCACTGTTGGCTCATGTTCAACTTGCTATTGACCAGAAACCCCAGGTCCCTCTCTGCAGGGCTGCCCTCCAGCCTCTCACTCCCCAGTCTGTTTGTGTGTCCAGGGTTGCAGTGTCCCAGGTGCAAAATCCTTGTTAAAAAGATGCCCTTGTTAAAATTCATACAGTAGGTTATTTCCTGAGGTATGAACTATAATTTATTGGTCCTCATTTCCACATGCTGACTCCTTCCTTCACCCACTAGAGTTATGAAAAATTACCTGTTGGGGCTAGAAATAAGTATCTTTAACTATGTTTCTTGACCTGGATACCCTTGGCGTTAAGGTCATAAATGCTTCCAATTTTAGTCTCTTGAAACCTCCACACAGGTGTTCCACAGCTTTTATCTTATCATCAGGCTTTAGGCAACACTTCATGCATGCCATGACTTGTCTGACTACTTGTGACCACTCAAGTTTAATCATCACTGATTTGGTTTTCCCAAAGTCTTTGTCTACTTTAAAAATCCAATTTAGCTACAGCATACTTCTGAAATAAGTATGACTAATTCTGAGCTAAAAAAGGCAAGCTAAAACAAAAACAAAAAAAAAAAAGAAAAAAGGACAGAGAACCAAAACACTATAAGGTTTGCCTATAAATAGCACAGTCTTTAATTTAATACTGAGGCCTTAAAACCCTAAAGATCTTCAAGTCTGGGCTAAAAAAGATTTATACATGTGTTGAAACAGATGTGTTTTGAGTTGAAGTTGGACTTCAAAGGAGAAAGTAAATGTTCAATAGAAAATATTTTTCTTATTCAGAGTAGAGACTGAAAGTGTACGTTTTGCTCTAAAAACATAAAATTGTATTCTAAATATTCCATTCAGAAATTCATAAATTTAACTCAGAAAAGTACAGAATATCGCAGTTGTTAACTTTCTGCACATTTTTTCAACTAATCAAGTCTACAGTGTTAAGAGGCAACATACAATATCTGGCTGTTGTGATAATTGCATATCTTCGTGCTTGAAATGCTTGAGCACCCTGTTTGCAAAGTTTTTCAATGAGCTTGACTTAATTTCCCTTCTGCAGAGCCCAGAAATAGTCTGATCCTTCTCCCTTGTTCTTTAGCTCAAACACTTAACATCCATGCTCAAATCCCTGATGTTTTTGTCTTTGTGTCTAGTCACCTCTCATGACACATACCCAGATGCATACATATTTAGGTACCTTGCTGAAACCTTCTCTCTTCACTTAAACCCTAGGCTAACACCTACAATGTTTTCCTCTCATCCACCCCAGCAAGTGCAAGACTTTTGTCTTGTAGCTCTGCCCAACTGCTCTGTGCCTGCAGCTTTGTTAGTGCTCCTTTCTGCTTCCTTTGTGTTTCCTTGTTTTTTTTACAAGCCTCTCTCTTGGTTTTCCTTCCTTTATATTTCTTCAGCTTCCCAGCCAGTTTCTCCTATGCTCAGCCTTGCATTAGGACCTCATATTTTCCTCTGTTCTGCCAAGTGGCTTCCCAGTCTTCCACCCGATGGAAGACATAATTCGTCCAGAAGCAGCTTTTACTAATAATCCGGTTTATTATTTGCACAAAAAGGAAATGGTAATTTCTCATAAATTATGGTTTCCAGGCACACATGCTGTTTCCTATTAATAAGACCAATATCTTGTGTGAGCTATGAGTAGGGTCAGGGTTATGAACATGAATACTCCGTTCCATTTTAACTGTATAAAGCTCTTAGCTGTAAGTGTTATGATCCAGCTGTATGATCATACATCCTGATGGACATAGAGAACACTGGAAATTTTCCTGCATGTGAGTAGTCAGCAAAAAAAAAAAAAAAAAGATTTATAAACATATCCTAATAATATCAGCTTCTTAATCCCTTTGGCAGATAAAGAAATATGTCTATGTAATATTTAGAGAGTTATTTAAGGTCAAGCTGGATTATGTATTAGGGAAGTGGTTGTATGTCTTATCTTTAACTTCACATCTTATTTATAGTATATTTCCTCCTTTCGTATCTTCGTTGTGAAGGCAAAAATGCTAGTGATAGAGAAGATAAAGAACTGAGAGGCATCTAGGTTTAACCATTCTATCATTTAGGTCTGCTCTCAATGCTTATGTATAAATGAGTTTTGAAGTGAATTTGGCCACCTTTCTTTTAGTATGTATGAAAGAGTTGTTTATAACTAAACAGGAATGGATTTTACTTTTAGCTATAGGTATATAACTCTATTACTACATGAAATTGTAGTATATATGTTATCAGTATAGAACTAAACAAACCTATATAAAACTACATGCTGTTATTATTTATTATATGTATAGCCATATGCTATTCATCTCCAACATTCAAGCAGTTGAACCATTTTATAATATCTCTAAAAATACAGCAATAAAATTGGAATGATATTTTGTATAAATCTGTGGTTTTACCTTAAATATAAATAAACCAACCCGGATAAAAGTAGCTGCCTGATAATAAATAAGTTTATTGTAAGTTTTATGTATCATTTGAGTTTACAACACTGCAGCATACCGGATGATCATTGAATTCTTTTGCTGCCTCTTACATCAGCTGTGTGAATCCCCCATTTTATTCAGGAAAAAAGAAACAATAAAAAGCCAAACAAACAAAATGCCAAACAGCAACTTCTAGATGTTTCAGAACCTTTTTTTGATTACTGATATCACCATCCATCCTGTTTCTCTTTCCTGTGTCCGATGGCTCTTCATTTCTGGATTTACATTGAGTAGCCTGAATAGCATGACAGATTGTACTTGCAGGATAAAGACATTCACAGAATTATTTTTTTATTGCTGTTATAATAAGATTTTTGAAATTACTGGATCTTCTTTACTGCTTTCAGTCACTGTTATGCATGATAATCTTAGGAGCAAGAAAACAGTGCAATATGCCAAGGCATCAAAACATGTGTAGTTGTATCATAATTAATGTGGAGCAATTGCAATGGGCAGCAGCAGTGTGGCAAAACTGAAAAGCACTCTTGTCTCCCCTTCTTCCTCATTTCTTGCTTCTGTCCCATTAGCATTAATCTCCAGACCCTGCTGTGGCAGTGGCAGGGAGGAGAAGCCTATTCCTTAGCTGTCTCTGGGGAACCCTCACAAGCCTGAAGGCTAGCTCTGCTTATGTATTTGGAACGACATGTATGAGCTGTATGATCAGATTTTGCCTCATAACCAGGACCTGATTTAACAGTCATTTTTGTACGTGCTTATTCTGCATGCTCATACTGTTTCAGGGGTTGACGAACTCAGTGCATGCCTTTAAAAAGATGCTAGTGGAGTTTGAGTCTTGACTAGTGAATGGTGCTCTGCCTATGTAACATATATATCTCATTAGAAGGGTGTTACAGTTATCTGCTCCTAACTCACCATGTCTGCTTACACAGTGAGAACTGAGAACAATTAAGTGACAGATCCTGCAGTAGCAGTTTGCATACATGCTTGGGTCCTGTTTCCTACCCCTCCTGAGGCTGAATTTGAAGCTCTGTCCCTGAAGATCCTAGGTTTCCATGGGTTAGAGGATCCCATAGAATTGTTTTAGCCAAGTGTCTGTCCTGTGACTGAGTGGATGGAAGGGTGAAGCAGTTATCCGCGCCACAAGGCAACTGGCCTGTGGTCCAGATTTATTGGTGGGTATTGGCTTCCTCCCATCTTATAGCTCACATGTGGTCAGAGCTGCACAAAAGGCACATGGAAAGCATAAAGTCTCCACACAGACTTCTTAGTCTAAACTAATAGAAGATTAGACACAGAATTTCATTACGAGACCAGAAGCCAGATATGAATTCAGGTGTCATCTATTTTCTGATTGAAGTTAATATGCCTTTAAAAGCATGAATCAAAGGAGTATTTCAATTTAAACTGTCTTTTCCTAGGGTCTCACTGACCTGAAAGATCTAGAAATGTAAATGGCATTCAAACCTCTTAATTGCTGCCAATGGCGATTCTTTTGTTACTCTGCAAGGGAAACAGTAGAGGCATATCTTTTAGAGAACAAAGCCCCAGGTAAAAAAGCAGTAAGTACCTCATTAGCAATACTGCACTACAAGTGTGCCTAAGACCCTACAGACTTCAAGCCGAGTGTTAAAACAGGTTACATTGAACGGATGACTAAATTGTTCCAATGACAGTCTCCTTTTGATGAAAGGCGCCTAGAACCACCAGTTCTTAGGTTTGTCTACCCAGTCTGTCTTTTACCATTAAATACAGCTCACTTCTCTCTCAATTCAGTATCTTCAAGGTATTTGAAAGCTGAGAATTAAAGATTATGAAATAATAGCTCTTGCAGTAGCCAATCAGTTAGGAGATTGTTAAAGTGATTGGGTATTTATTTTAGTGAGCACCACAAAGCACAAAAACAAATAAAAAAAGCATTAGTTGTGAGTTACTGAAGGAGACATTTGAACCATTGAAGCTGAGTGAATCAAGCCTAGGAAATTTAAAATATTCTTTGTGTGTTTGTAGGTATATACATGCATGTTTGTCATATATATGTAAAACTTTTTAAATATACTGTAAGCTAGACTGCAGGCATTTCCCTTTCATCTTCTGTACACTTAATAACTTGTGAAATGCATTGAATGTTATGATAGAGAGATGCCATAAAAGAAAATTGCCTGGCCAATTCCTACTTGCTTTGCTCATGCTCACGCAATTAGGTAGTGCCTGGATCTGTAAATCAAACAATGCTTTTCCCAGCAATAGATGAAGTGATTTCTCAGCTGTCTTCAGCAACCAAATGAGAACACTTTTATGTCTCTTTCTTCTGAAAAATGCTCTAAAGTAAAACAAACCCAAAAATATTTGCTGAAAGAAACCACCATCTTTTTTAATATTTGCAGTGAATGGGTGGTGGAGGCAAGAAAGATAACTTGCCAGCCCAGCCCAGATTTCACTGAATCCAAGTAGATTCCCAGTTCTGACAGTGAGTTTCAGAATAATTCAAGGCCCAAATCTGAGGTTGTGCCAAAAAAAAGTCCATAAAATAAATTCATAAATGTATATATTAAACAGATCATTAAGTAGAATCAAATGCAACTAAGTAAAATCCGAGTTGGTTTCAAAAAAAAAACCCCAAAAATCTACTAACACATTTCTTCCATCAGAAAGGAATGAAAAAAAGTTAATTTTTCATTCTAGTCATATATTTTGGCACTCGATTACTTGGATGAGGAATGTAGCATAGAAATCTAATTAGAAGAAAGTTTATTTGTCTTGCTAAATCTTTGCTTTACTTCAGTCTTTCACAAGGAATAACATTAATTGAAGCCATTCACTGTAAAGTAAGTAGTATTTAAAGGAAGACACCTATTAAAAATGCAGAGACCAGCTCAGAGTATATTTTTGGTACTGGTATAGATTCAGCTCATGGGAAATGCTGCCCTCTCATGTGGCCCAAGGACAGGCTTGCCCAAGGGATATGATGCTTCTGGTTCATCTAGGGTAAAGGTTTTGGGGGTGAGTTTGCTACATGTGAAGGGCACCTCAATTAAGAAAGAAACATTCAAGGTGTGGTCCTCAGTTCTTAAACTAAGATCTCTCCTAAAAGTTGGTTTCTCTTGACTGGATTTCTCTTGGGCTGTTGGCTTGCCCTGTTGCTACAGCAGTAGCTGAACTGCATTTAGCATTCACAGGACACCAACCAGAGCAACTAGCTCTGATAGTGATGTGCGAAATACTCCCTCAGTAATGTTCCTCATTCTCTGTTGCTTTCTTACTCGCCTGCTCACCTAGGGCACCACAGCTTACTGGCTGGCCAAGTGCTAATGTGCTCTTGAGTCACTTAGCTTATCTCTAGGTGAGTCTTTGCAGGTCTGTGCTTATCTCGGAGCAGGGAGGATCTTCATGCCCTCCCATGACTGCTGTGAATTTAAGTACTACTCAGTCCTAGCTGCAGCCTGTCCTAGGTGGGCTTGCAGAGAAATCCTTTAGCAATAAACTTCTTCCCACAGACACAACCTTTTTTTTTTTTTAAGAAGGAAGTGTTTTTCAGTATGTGAGAGGTGGGGGAGAGTGTTGTTGGCTTTCGCCATAATAATTCTAGTGGAAGGTTCCCCTGCTGATGACGGGGGGTTTGGAACTAGATGATCTTTAAGGTACCTTCCAATCCAAACCATTCTATGATTCTATGAATTCTTTTTTTGCTGACAAATGGGGAATTTGATGAAGAGGCCTGAAATGACCAATCCTGGGGGAACGAAGGGGGGAAGTTGAGAAACTGTGGAGATATGGAGGGAACAAAGGGGGGAAGTTGAGGAACTGTGGAGATATGAACACCACTGCACCCACCATCTGGAGAGAACCAAACTGGCCGTCTGGAGGTCAGATAACCCCTTCATCAGGGGTGAAGAGGTAGCTCTGAAGAAGACTGTGGGCTTTCCTGCCAAGGACCTTTCCCATGACCACCTAGCAGTAGTGCACATGCACGAAAAGATAGGGTTTTATCTTAATAAGTCTCCCCAAAGTAATTAGGATAACCCTGCCCCTTTTTAAAACTAATTATAATAACCCAACCTTAAAATGAATATGTATGTGACTAATGCAATCCTAAATGTATATAAAGGAATAATGTATTTTCCCAGTGTGCCTCTGACTTGGGTCAAGCATCCAGGGCTGTGCTTTTTCTTTATTGACTTTGTCCTCACAAATAAAACTAAACTTATCTTGATTACAAGGCCTGGTTGTTTATTACAAGTAGAATCAATGTCTGGTCCCTGGATGAAGCACATGATACCAGAATGTCAGTGGGCATTTTGAAATTAAATGATTGTTACTACTAACTCTGGTGATAAATGGATTTGAAACAAACAGTGTTTAATTAACTTGATTTTAAAAATAATATAAATGACTTAGTCTTACTGTTTCAGCTAAACTATTTTACTTTTTTTTCAGTTCTATACATTATAAGCATTTGTTGTAAGTTTCCAAACTCTTTCATTATTGTAAATTGTAATGGATTATGTGATGCCCATCAGCAAATTAAGCTTATAGTTTATGCATGGAAAAATAAATAGGCAACTTATACAAAATAATTAGTAAGAGTGATCAATAAATATTTTCTCACTAGGACAACAAATAATTTCTTCTTTAACATCATACAAACATGACATTTTAAAAAGATGTATCAGAGTCAGAATCCTAGCTGTACAACAATACTGTATGGTTCTGAGACAAATCATTTTACAAAATAACCCCAAAACAAAACGACAAAACAGACTCATGAATTACACATGACCTGAAATTGAATCTTTAAAATATGAATTTCTGTACATCTTTATTTGGTATAATATGACTAGATGATACTTAATACAATGTCATTTGTATGCATACAGCTTTTTTTTTTTTTTCATAATGACAGCTTATCTGCTCAGTGCCAGGGTAAGATGTATACTAACTGGTAAATAGATGGTTACAATATTTTTTGTCCCGTGCTTGGTAAATTGGTCCTAATTAAGCAGGATTAGAGTAGTACTGATGCCTTCATGTGAAATAAAAAAACCTCACCACCAAGAGCCAATTTACATTCTTATTATTCACTGCATGTGAAAATAAAATAGCTTTGGCATGATAAATGAGGGTTCTTTGTGCACAATCCAATGTCTGCAATACATTTGGAACTGGTTTCCTTGCTCAAATTGATAACAAATATCTGATCTGAAGAAAACACTCTCTTTTGATTTTTCAATGTGCTATGCTAGTTCACATGGAATTATGTTGCATTAGATCATGAGCCAAGCAGTGGGAGAGGAGAGAAGGAGGAAGAGGGGGCTGGAGTGGAGACTGAATGTGTGACATACTCTAAAGGGTGCTTTAAAATCGCTGGAAGTACTGACAAAGCAACAGTATATCAGAAGCCTCTGTTAAGTGCTCTAACTTGGGTTAGAAAGGGTATAGATCCTGACCCTTGCCTTCTTCATCACTTATTTATAGCTTTCAGAAACACATTATTACATAGGGAGGCTGTGACAAGATACAGATGCAGAAGAGCAGCAGCTGCATGGCTGGCAGGCTCTAAAATCTCAGTCACAGAGAAGTTATTGGTACATGAAGCACCATTGTAAAACAAAGAACAAAATACAAAATCCCTGACAGCCCCACCTCCCAGCAACATACCTTAGACTAGACAGTTAGTACTTAATAAAGAATGACAAAAAACTACTACCCAGGACTTAATAATTTACCAGTGGTTTATTATGCTGTTACTTGATATGACACTTCTGTAATTTATTTTTCTTTAAAATCATGTAATAAAACACTACATTGTACATCTAGGTTGTTTTCTCCCTGCACAAAGGAAAAAAAAATGATAATAAATGATAAACATCTAAATAGATGTTTAATGCAGTTGTAGCAAAAAGTAAGAATAATAGAAATAGTTGTGAAAACTGGTTGAGATGCCATCAGCTTAGAGAAATCTTAATTTCTTTATATTCTAATGGTTAAAAAAAATATTTCCAATGCTCGTGCACATACCTATTACAGATTCAGAGTATGATAACTAACAATAAATGTGCAAGGTGTAATTGGTACATTGACTAGGGGGGTCTGGTGAGGTTGTAACAGTCTCTCTTTGTGTAGACTCCTGATTACATCCCATTTGCTTTCCCTTTTTACTGACAAACTTGACTTCCAAATTATGGTAATGTTATCATGCTCTGTCTCTAACAACTTGTATTTATATTTCCTTGTCTCAGGATGAGTTTAGAGAAATTCAACTGAAAACAAGTTTTCCTCAAGTTTTTTCATCATCCAGACAGTTTCAGAGACAGTCAGTCACTGGACACTTGTTATTCTCATGCCCTTATTTTCATCCAGACTTCTTCCCAACAATATTTAAGAATAGTTAGATACAAGTTTAAAACCTAGACCTTAAGTGTTATTGTGTGTGAGGCAAAAGAGGAATAGGTTGGAAGATTAAGACCCACAGCTCAATTTACACTAGTTTTGTGCATTTCATCTATTTGAAGTCTGAGAAAGAGCGTTTAAAACACTGGGAAATCTATGCACCTAGACTAGACTGTTTATTGAGGAACAGCAAAATCAGAGGTGGTCTTTGAACTGGAGTTTGATTTTCTGTTTTGTAGCTTAAAGCTTGGGTTTCTGAATGTCATGAATATGGAAAACTTCTATTCATCTTGAAAAACACACTGATCTACTGTAAGATGAAAAAAAAAAAAGGCAAAAGACTTCTTCCTGCATTGCAGTGTCTTAGAAGACAAAGGCCATTTTGCTACCTGCACAAAATACTACTCTTGGCTCAAATTCTGGTGAAGTCCTACAAGAAAAAGTCTACCTCACAGAAATGGCTATGCTGCTTTTTTTTTGGGACAGAATGTCATGATCTTCTCTGTGGAAAAAAAACTGTTTAATTGATTTGTAAATTTCATTAAGGAAATATTTTTGAATTGGCCTAAGTGGCTGAACGACCCCAACTCTACTTTTTGAAATAATTTTGGAATTTCTGTTCCTCAGGTACAGATATTCAAAGACATAGAGGGACCCTTTCCCTTTCAAAATGCAACAGCTAAATCGGTGGCCCTGGAGAAGTAAATGACTGAAACCTTAGCTGTAGGGA